>NC_073692.1:39922056-39992861 GCF_029784155.1 Uranotaenia lowii
TTTGACAATTTTGACAATTTTGACAATTTTGACAATTTTGACAATTTTGACAATTTTGACAATTTTGACAATTTCGACAATTCTGACAATTTTGACAATTTTGACAATTTTGACAATTTTGACAATTTTGACAATTTTGACAATTTTGACAATTTTGACAATTTTGACAATTTTGACAATTTTAACAATTTTGACAATTTTGACAATTTTGACAATTTTGACAATTTTGACAATTTTGACAATTTTGACAATTTTGACAATTTTGACAATTTTGACAATTTTGACAATTTTGACAATTTTGACAATTTTGACACTATTAAAAAAAATTGCTTTCGCTTAAATGTTTTTTTTGTATTGCAGGGGCGTGGTGCATCACGATTTGTTTTCACATTGCAGCGTGCTCATCTTTTAATTTTCCCTGAAAGTAACGCTCAATTTTTGAGAACGAATTAGTCGACTTAAAACGTCAAGATTTGTGGAAGAATAAAAACCACCTCTTTGGAAAACTGAATGATCATTTACAAAAATTTAGGAAGATCCCTAATTTTTTATTGTTATTTTAATGAGTTAGGCTTGTGAAAAATCTTCAAATTAAAGCCAACAGCAGCTGTCCACAAATGATATCACTATGCTCTGCTCTGCTGCAACAGTTCTGTTTTATCGCAACCGCCAGGCAAGTCTCAGCTGTTTGTCAGACGATAATTAATAGCGTCCCCCTTTAATTGACTTTTATTACAGAAAAACGTTATTTACGAGCCTTGCGACTCCTGTTGGCTTCTGGCCTGGCCTGGCGAATCCAGGAAACATTTCCGTTAGGACGATTTTTTTTTTTCGTTTATCACCACTGCGGCTTTTTTTTCGCACCGAAACGTGCCTGGGATTTTATTTCGCTTGCTAGTCGCCGCAAACAGCTACTTGCTACATGGAAAGGCCTTTGACCACCAAGACAACCGAAAAATCCAGACCAGGATTTTGGTGTAATACTGCCCTGTTGTGGCGGTTGGGGAAAAACCCGGAAATATACGTATTAAAATCGTTCCACCGGGTGTCGTCGTCTATGTCGTGCTGCCCTTATGGAAGACGAAGAGCAGGAAAATCGATGATAAAATTGATTTCCCTTTGCTCAAATCGATGCGGCCCAATCGGAAAAGTACCAGAAAAGGGGAAGCGCACCATGGCAAATTGAGTGAAATCGACTCAACGTCTATTCCTTCCAGGATGCTTCAGGAACATAAGCAAACGCAAAAAAAAAAAAGGCGCAGCAACTCAAAAGTGTCGCACTGAATGGCTCTCTACAGAAAATGGAAATCGCACCCGATAAGGGACAACGATAAACCTATTAAATTATCTTATTTTTTAATGAAAGCCTTCCGTTTTGAGGAAGTTTTTTTATATCTCGGCCTCGATCGTTAAGAATGATTGGGAAAACTGTTCACGATTGGTTCCCTCATTTTTAATTCAAGATTCAAGCCGGTCGCCAGACTTGGCAACACTGCCAGCACGAGCAGCTGCAACCCGTGAGACGACAATATTGACTCATCATCAGCATCATCCTTCAATGGAAACGACCTGCCTGGTCCAGAGATTCTAAGGATGATAAAAAATAGCGTCCTCCCTCGCGACGCCGAAGAAGACGACGTCAATGAATGGTCTTAAGCAGCGTAAAGTTCGATTATGAAAAACTCTTCATCTCTTTTACAATTTTCTAACCGTAAAGCGTGAAAAGAAGAGAAAAAAGCCAAGAACGCGAAAGGACGTTAAAAATCTTGTCTTTTATGCTTCTTCCCTACTGTTTCCTTCGTCCTTCTTGGGAACCGGGACACAACTTCCGGGAAACGTGGTCGGCGAAAAGCTCCTTCCTGTGCCATGTGTCACCCGAAGGATTGCCCTTCGACTTTTTGCTGGAGCTTTGGTTCTCCCACCTCTACTTTTTCCACGAGTTTTTTCCTCCGACGAATACAATCAATAAAAATCGATTTTCCCATTTTTATTCCTTTAAGTTAAACCTGATCTTTATGGGATGCGGCAGCCTTGCAAGAAAAAAAAACGCGAACATTAAAAAGGATGAGGATTAAAAGTTGCAGCTGGATGGGGAAAATTTTTTGTTCCGGGTTTTTTTTTTTTCGGCGCGTGGGAACCAATTTCCGTTTGGCATTGTTAGCTTGGCGGCGTCTTTAGAAGAAAGGAAGGATTCTTTTTTTCATTACACCTTTCCGCGGAGGGTTCTTATCGAAAAATTAAAATTCAACCCGGTGACAATGGAGCAATGAATGCAACGAGTGCTTGTTGCATTTGAGTCTTTAAGAGAATCGTTTAAGAGCAGAATGGTTTGAAAATTTGTGAGAAACTTTGTTTGAAAAATCAAATAAATGATGAACTCTCATTTTAAATTATTTGCGCTTACTTGAGAACTTTAACCAGACACATAACATTTCAAGACTAGACACTAAACGGAAAAATGACTTAAAAATTACTTTTTTTAACGACCGATTTCGGGCTCGATGTTGCCGATCTACAGGTTGGTGTACAAATTTGTTACAATTGCAGAAGCTAAAAAGGCCAGTCATGATTACATTCTTGGTTATCTGTCCGCGTGATTGAACATGTTTTAGCAATTGATCTGTTGAACTTACGGTTTTCGGTTGCTTCAGAAGAAAACGTATTCCGGCAGCAGAAGATTCTGCTGCACCCTCGACGATCCAAAACACATTTTGGTTCTCCGTTTGTTTTGGTCAATTCGTCTATTGAGAACAATAGCGATTGATCATTGAAAATTGCTGATGACAGTTGGTGATGATGTACACGGTACAAATGTTTACATCATCACACTGTAAAGTGTAAAGCAAACCCTCTCAAAAAGTGGTTCACAGTAACACTCCATTGTTGGCAGCTAAGAATGAGTAGATTTATCGGAACACTCCTTGAAAAATGAGTACTTTCCCGGCTAGGGAATATGAGAAGTAGAAAGAGACAAATAGCTATCGCTTATGTAATGAGTACTACTATTATAATGACTAGACGAACGAAACAGAAACACCTCTGAAACATGTGTTTTCAACACGACCATACCGAGTGGATCCGAGTGTTTATTTTTGAAGGCTTCTGGCCTCTTAAGGGTCCAAGCCACTCATGTGCCAGACCCCCAAAAGAGATAGCCAAGTGATTATGATAAGGCGAAAGCATTAATGGAGGTAAGCTTTTCACTTGAGTTGAAAGACCTATATAAAAAATGACAATGGTGGGCACCAGAGTTGCCAGATTGTAAACTGTTCAAGTCCGTAGGTACTTATGACTTTTTTTTATAATTCTTTTTTATGAGATTTAACCCATTCGTCCTCGATTATGTAGGTATGACGAAAATCTAAAAATGTACTTGGTAAAATGAAACTTGATGACTTTTTTGTTTCGTCTCAGGTAGATTTTACGTTTATCCGCAGAATCCCGTTAATTTTTTCAACAATCCGTAGGAAATGTTGAAAGTCCGTAGATTTTGAGCATCGATCCGTAGTTTCGTAGAAATGCTTTAAATCCGTAGATCTACGGAAAAATCTATAGATCTGACAACGCTGGTGGGCACGTAACTGGCTAACCTAGAGGCTCTGTGTACCATAGAACGTTGGCACATCCTCTACAAAAGTAATACGTAAGCATAGGTCGTCCAATTAATTCTGTATTTACTACTGCCACACAACACACCCGTTGTTAAGACAGATGATAGTTGAGCAGAAATTGAACACCTCGCAGGTGGTAGACCCATATTACAGGGCCTAAGTCGGAAGTATTTCGGTCACTGATAATGCTGAACTATCCACGATCTGGGTATCAGTCCTCGAACAAAATATATCGTCACTAGGCCAAAGAGGTCCTTGAGGAAGTTCGTCACTATGATGGATAAGGCGTGGAACTGACGAGTAGGAGCTTACTACCAGGAGCGTTGTTACAAAATGATTAAGAAGTTTAATAGATTGTTGTAAATTTTTGCAGCAATCGATTAGATCTTTTTATACGATGGATTGGCGAACTTTCTTCCTTACGTTAATCGAGTCGAGGCATAGTTGCTCAATTTAAAAGTAGTAATCTCAGTTCCGTTTAAAATTAGATTTGCGCCCCTAGTGGTGGGAGGTAGAACCACAATTTGGTAACCTATCGCCGTCCGATCATCCATCTCTCCGGGTTAACGGGATTTCTGACCAATTCCGAGAGATTACGATCGGATAATACATTTATTGTATTAGTGGGATTTCATTTCGTATTTACAATTTCCGGGGGTCAATACCCTCGCTTGCCAATAATCATGCTTTTCTCGATTTGTGCGGCAATCAGTTGATACGTTTGCCAAGTAAAAAGTTAAAGTCAAGAAAAAAAGTTAGAGTGATTTGTTATCTGAGCTATTGGATTAAGTTGGTTAAAATTGGTTGGAAATCACAGATTACAGTTTCGAGAAAAAAAAGATACCGTGACACTGATAGATCTTCACTTTTGTTCGGTTCGAGTGATCTGCCTCCAAGCTCCACTGGCAGGAACCGAATTCGCTTGTCCCGATTGACGTCAGATTAGAGCAGGAGTGGTTCGAATACCTCCGCTACCAGGATCGAACCCAGGTACTCCAGCAGGGTGGAGATACTTTTTTGACCATCCTAAAAGGATTTTCCTTCAAGCGAAGGTGTTACTTGTGGGTGCAGGAAGTGCCGATCAGCCAGATCGACGCTCTCCAGGGATTGGTCCCGTTACCCTTGGGTCAGCGTCCAACCTCCCGCGCATTCACGGACCCAGGTGGAAACGTCTGTTCACCTGAGATCACTGGTGGTCGTCAATTGCCCCTGATCTCCCGGAGTCCGAAATCCAGTGGTACGACACTCAGGCAAACCACATCATCGCTCGGTTAGCACGGACACACATCGTCAGAGGAAACTGACAGCATCGACCCAGTTAGCCGCCCGGAAGATAAGTAGCCGCTCAAATAAGGTCAGATCCGATTTGATTGTCCTGTGCTATTCTAAAAATAACTCCGTTCGAAAACGTGGAGTATTGATGATAGTTATTTTATCAAACTTGGCATAATTTTTAAAAATAGCATTTGATGTGCCGATAAAGAAGAAGTGTGCCGATAGGTGGGATCCCAAGATAATTGTTCAGATTTGAGGCCTAGGCTGTAAAAGCATTAATACAAATTGTTAAATCTGAATTTTCAGCTGGTTGTCGTACTTTGAGAGAAAAGTTTCATTATTGCTTGTTTCGCGTTGTAGGTTTTGTATCCCTGTTTGGACAGATTTTGGAGTTAACTCGGGTGTAAATGGGTATCGGATAGCGATTGGTTCGGGTTGATTTTTTTTGAAGGACTCGCCTTGAGGAGTCTAGCCGGGCACGAACGGAAATTGCTGCTTCACATACGAGCACGATTGTCACGTGCTCGTTTGGCGCTAAGTGAGGGCAGTTAATCAATCTTTTGATCAGCAAACTTCGAGAACCGTTACAGACGCGTGAACCGGGAAATCCAGTTGCCGACAATCTCAAGAGCCAAATTTAATTCAAAGTCTAGATAAAATCAAATGTAGGCTTAGAAGTACGGCAATTAACCACAAAGAGACCGCTTGTCCAGTAATAACTAAGTCGCGATCGCGGGCGACGAGTTGGAGATAGTCGAATACTTTGTCTTTCTCGGCTCACTGGTGACCACAGAAAATAACACCAGCCGCGTGGGATCCGGCTTCTAATGATCAGCGGGAGTCGTGCCTACTACGGACTCCACAAGCAACTGCGGTTTAGAAGACTTAGCCCTAGCACAAAGTGTAATCTGTACATGATGCTCATTAGACTGGCTGTCCTCTACAGGCACGAGACGTGGATTTACGCACTACGCACTTTCGAAGTATTCGAGCGCCGAGTGTTAAGAACCATCTTTGGCGGCGTGCAGGAGAACGGAGTGTGGAGGCGAAGGATGAACCACGAGCTCGCGCGACTCTATGGCGAACCCATGGGATACGCTGGGCAGGACGTGTTGCGAGAATGCCGGACGACTGTCCTGCAAAACAGGTTCGCTACGAATCCGATAGAAACGAGAAGAGCGCAACGAGCGAGGAGGCTAGACCAGGTCGAGCGTAATCTGGCGATTGTGGGATGTCCGAGAAATTGGAGAACAGTTGGCATGGACCCAGTGAATGTTGGGATGCTCATCATGTTATGTCGAGAGACGGAATATTACGAAAATACATAAATAATACTCCAAAGAGAAGTTAGAATTCATCATAGACGTCATATTCGGTAGTCCAAGTTTGACGAGTTAGTGGAGTTTGTATGAGTTCACAGAACACCGACCATTTTGAGTTTCACTGAAACTAAGTAGTTGTGTGAATCTGTTACTGAGGAATCGCCCAACACGCCTGTACAAACATCTGGCCTCGCTGAACACCAGTGCACGAAAGAGAGCGATGCTTACTGTTGCGATCACATGGTGGATACTCGGATCGACCTAACTCAAACGGTTGTGGTTGCTTAGTTACGTTGTATACAAATGTGCCAATCGCGATAATGTGAAGAACAGTACCGTTCCGTGCGAGGTGCTTCGGTGCGTTCTATATTGCAAACACGGTACGCGGCTTTGTCGATTGCTTTGATGATTTCACATCACGCGCTCATTTGTCGGGTCTAAATACCGTTAGCATTTCAACTGCTTTAATTGGTGGAAGTACTCCTTCTTGTTTTCATATTTTTCCTCGCTCGCCGATCAGGTTTACATCGTTTACATTCGCACATTTGCTTGGCTCCACGAATCCGAAAAACGAGCCATAAATAACTATCTTTTTTTGGTAAATTACCGGGTTATTAAATAATGCTGATACTGGAATTGATGAATTCAGCATTGAAGTTCCGTTGAACATGAAATAAAAATCCGGAAAAACGTGCCATAAATAATATTTTTTTTGGCAAATAAGCGGGTTTTGAAATAATGCTAAAACTTGAATTGATGAATTCAGCATTGAAGTTCCATTGAGAGGACAACATGAATTAAAAATGGAATTTCAAGCGAGTCGGACAGCTTGATCATGTTCACAATTTCAAGTGATTTAAGAGGACAACTTGATATTGAACAATAAGTTGTGAGGACAACCTGAAAGTATCGATAAAAATTTTAAGCGAGTTGAAAGGACAGCTTGAAATTGATAGGCGAGTTGAGAGGACAGCCTTGAAGCATCAGTTAGAAATTTCAAGCGAGTTAAGAGGGCGGCTTGAAATTGGAAGGTTAGTTGACAGGACAGCCTCAACTTATCGATAGTAATTTCAAGCGAGTTGAGAGGACAGATTGAAATTGACAGGCGAGTCGAGAGGACAGCCTCAGCGTATTGATAGAAATTTTCGAGCGAGTTGAGAGGACAGCTTGAAATTTACAGACGAGTATAGAGGACAGCCTGAAAGCATCAACAGAAATTTCAAGCAAGTTGGGAGAAGGTGAGTTGAGAGGGCAGCTTGAAATTGAAAGGCGAGTTGAGAGTGCATCCTTAAAGCATCAATAGAAATTTCAAGCGAATTGAGAGGACAGCTCGACATTGAAATGCGAGTTGAGAGAAGAGCCCGAAAGTATCAATAGAAATTCCTAGCGAATTGAGAGGACAGCTTATAATTGAAAGGTGAAATTGACAGGTTGAAATTGAAAGATGAGTTGAGAGGGCAGCCTGAAAGCATCAAAAGAAATTTCCAACGTGTTGAGAGGACAGCTTGACATTGAAAGGCGAGTTAAGAGGGCATTCTGAAAGCATTAATAGAAATTTCAAGCGAATTGAGAGAACAGCCTGAAAGTTTTAATAGAAATTCCAAGCGAGTTTAGAGGATAGTTTGAAATTGGAAGGTTATTTGAAAGGACAACTTGAAATCGACAGGAGAGCCGAGAGATCAGCCTAAGCGTATCAAAAGAAATTTCAAGCGAGTTGATAGGGCAGCTTGACATAAGAAGGCGAGTTAAGAAGACAGTTGATGTAGTTTATCTAATAGTGAACCAAACGGATTAGTAGGACACCTTAAGAAAAGAATAATTGAAAACTAAGCGGGACAGCTGATAACTATTCATAGTGTGCATCGTAATAACAGTTCAATATGCTTTTGTCTAAAATGAATTGAAATTTATTTCATGCCCAAAAAAAGCTGAAGTTAGAAGCTTTACGTTGCATACAATGATTTTTTTTTATTTTTGAAAATCATGATCACAAAAAATGTAAAAAAAGTTATGTACTATTCAATCAGTTATCCGTCAAAACAATGGAATTCATGAAATCCGTTAAAATTCTGAGAGGCGCTCCGACGTGAACTCTTTTATACCTCACTGGACTAACATTGGATTATTCAGATGTTCGTCCAGTTTGGCGGCTTCCAGATGATCGCAGAGTTGTTTAATGGTGATGCCAAAATGTATAAAAGATTCCATACGATCAATTCGTGGCGATGGAGCATGACGTACTTTGGCCAGTAACATTCGTACACCCAAAATTCAGCCTCTGTGCCAATGGCGTGTAGTCAATTACATAGCATCATTGGTACAAGAAGATAACGCGATCGGTGCTGATTCGATTTGCTCCCACCGGCATTAATCTCCCAAGTTGACCGAATTGCGTATGTCTGAAAGAAACAAAATAAAAACGCTTTCACGTCCCTCCCTATCGCATCACAAGACGAAGAAGGATGGAAATAAATACCGGCCAACAACAGGCAGCCAGCGAACCGAGCACTGTGCGTGTGAATGTAGCAAAAGCAACAACAAAAACATCCTTCTAATTCAATCCCTTCAATCCACCGGCAAACAACCACGGCCGAGCTGTGCGTGTGTATGCAGTAAAAGCAACAACAAAAAAAACATTCCTTCAATTCAATTCGCCGGCAAACAAACACGGCTAAGCTGTGCGTGTGTATGTAGCAAAAGCAACAAGAATATATTCCTTCAATTCACCGGCAAACAAGCACCGGCCAAGCTGCCCGGCTTTAGCAGCTGTGTATATGTAGCGTGTGTATGTAATAGCAGGCAGTAAGCAAAGCACAGTTCTCATTCAATAGGGCTTTTGCTACACACACATACAAAAGGTCTGTTGGGCACACATTAGAGGTTTTTATATGCAGCGAAAGCAAAATTCAACTAAAATGTTGGTTTTCCCTTGAATGAATGCTTCATTTCTCTTAAAAACATTCATAAAGTATATTTCGGATCATTTGCTAACAAGTGGCAACGATAAGGTGATTATTTTATTGGATATTAGTGGGGAACCAAGCAAAACAAAAATGAAAAACAAGCCAACCCATATTGTAAAGCACATTAAACGGTTCCCCCAAATCCTTAGTTCACGTTTTTGGGTCTATCATACTAAATTTAGAACCAGGAAGATGAAGTTAGAAGTTTTCGTAACGAAATTGATTAATAAACTTGAGCAATATTTGTCCTGCTTCCACTTAAAACGCTCATATCCTGTACAAAGTCTTAATTTGTGCTAAAGAACTCCACTCAAAATTAGGAAAAAATCACAAAAAAGTCAAAAAATGATCTAGCTTTCGAAAAATGTGTCGTTCTTAAGAAACTTTTCAATAGTTTTCATTAATTCTTCAAAAAATATCCTTCTTCAGTCGATTTGTATTCATTTAACATGGGGCTGTCACATTTGTTTGCCCAACGGCTTACTTATACTAATGCACTGTGCAAACGCCCTATGGGTTTCCCGTTTCCTCCACTCCCGTTCCCTTTCCCGTTTCCATCGCAAGACAAATGAATACCTTGAAAGGAGGCCAAACGCCGGGAAGCCACTGTCGTACGTTTCTTTTGTGATTAATCGGTGGCAGAATGCCTATGACAAATATCCCTCTTCCTGCATGAAGCTCAAATAGTACACTGGTTAAGATGTCGGTTTGGCAAGGCCATTTAGTTAGTGATTTGAGTTCGATTCTCCCTACGGGCGTGGTTTATATTTTTATTTTCTTGTTTCTGGGATGAATTATCCAATAGGAACGAAATCCCATAAAATGTTTTTCTTGTTTTGCTTGAATGTAGTGGTCATGCATCATTTTAGTTGGGAGCCGGGTCCTTATGCCAGTTATGGTTTTTCAAACATATCATCTTCGGCACAGTGCACATTTCAGCGCATTATCGGCACAGAGATGTGCTAAATAGGCATTGGATTTTTGCAACCTCTTCTATGGGTGTAGCAACCTTTCTGGTTTCCCAAATAAGGTTCGAAGATCTTCAATAACATCTGTTACCGATTCGGGGAGAACTAATCGGGACCTTACAGCTTGGAGTGCTTCACCACGTAAACTATCCTGCAGGCGTTTCAGATTTTCCAAATCGGAAAATCCGCACGCTCGAGTCGTGTTCTCGAAGGTGCTAATAAAAATCGGCCAAATTTCAGGCTCGCCCCTGAAAATTGGTAACTGTTGCGAACCAGCCTGTCGTGCGGCAAGTTGTTCTTTCGTCAGCACAGCGATGTTGTCTCCTGCACCTTTCGGCATTTGCTCTTTCAGGAGTTTAGAAAGAATAGTTTTAATTACGGTCTCGTTGGGATTTTCAACGTTCTTACCGGAAATCTTCAGCTTTTCTAAGAGTTTTTCCAATGCATCCTTCTGGGAAACTTCATGCTCGGGAATTTTCTTTTTAGTTCCGGTGTACTTTGCGGATTCTTGCTGTTCCTCTAGCCAATCAAAAACTTTCTTGTACGCTTCTGGATCAGACTGTTCCCCGCCGACGGCACCTTCTGCTTCATCTTCGATTCCTGGTAAGTCGTATTCTTCCTTCTCAACCCGGTATTGATTTTGAAGAGCTTTTCGTTTCGCTTGAAATGCCTGTTCTTCGGCGTAACGGCGTTGTAGAACTTCTTCTTCATATTTCAACTGCTGTTCTCGTTGTTCCTGTTCTAATTTACGAGCCTTTTCCTGGAGTAATCGTTCTCGCAACATCCGTTTTTCGGCAAGTGCTCGTTCCATTTCAAGCCGCTTCTCCTGTAGGATCATTTCCCTTCCTTTGCGGCTTGCTCATCCTCAAGTTCTTGCAAGGCAACATCCAGGGTCAGAGTAGCGCTTCTTGTCGACCCGCCTGTAGTGGATCCAGCCTTCATGGGAGGTTTTCTAGTTCCACGGGTAGTTTTAGGAACTTTCAACGTTGTATCGTCACTCTTCTCATTCTCTATGGTAGATTCGCTGGCAGGCATCTTTTGAGGTTATCCGATATTATCTTTTGATTTTGTTCGGATTTTAGTCGAAACGGCCTTTGAAAACTACGTTTATTAGTGTGTAGATCAAAACTATAATAGAATTTATTATCAATTATTGATGGCATTATGGAATTTCAGCAAAATAACTCACGATAAGTTTCAAATCCTCGTGCAGATTTCTACACTGCCTTTACCAATAGTTTGCTCAAATCTATCTTCCTACGCGTTTACAATAATAATAGTTATAGGAATATAATCAAATGTAGTCATTTTACTCACGATTAGTTGAACTTATTTAAGTTTTAATCAATCTGTGATAAGTTCAATCTGTGATAATAGATTTAAGCACTAGAATCAGTAAGTTGACTAATTAATGCAATGACTTCACTTTTAAGATTAGGCGCTAACAATTTTGCAACTCATTTTACGAATGACGGTAGAATCTCCAAAAATCGAATAGTTGACACTTCATGGGCGCACTGATGAAATTATTTGATAGGCGCGTGCTGCTCGGCGGTTCCCAACATTTAACAACTACAAAAACTAAAAAACAAGCTCGAAGAACCAAAAAAGCTTGTTTTATAGCAATATTAATAGAAAGGTGTACACTATTCAATTCGCTTATAAAAAATAAAATTTGAAATTGTGGTATTTTTGTATTTAATTAACCCTCTGAAACCCAACCCCGCTTTTAGACGGAGATTACTATAATCTGCATTAATCTACAGCCCATAATTATTTTAACTTGCTTTTTGGGCAGAATGCTTCAAAACAAGCGAATATACTTATAGCAGTTGACAAGCAGTTCACAAAAGGTACAGTTAGAAAAATTAAAAAAAAATCTTGAAATATACCATTTTTTTTGGAAATTATTACTTTGGTAGTTTCTAAAAAAACTATTGACATTAAAGTATAAAAGTAACAACTATTCAGGCTAGATTTTATGAGTAAAATATGATCCTGAATTAGGTTGAAGTGATAAAATATAAACCCCATCTAAAGGCGGGGTTGGCAAAAAACGACAACAAATCGACAAATATGTACCTATTCCCATTTCTGTATCTTTAAGTTGAAATATCTCAGTAATTTGTAGAAAATTTTTCACAAAAATCATACAAAATAATAGCTTTGAGACAATCCTTATAAGTTTCAAAATTAAGGAAAAAATGTTGATACGAACGAAAACGTACTGAATATATATTTTAAATTTTCCTCAACGTTTATGAAGTTTTGTTAAAAAAATTGGTTTGTAACCATAAAAGTGAACTTCTGTGAATTTTTTAACAAAAAATATCTCAATTCAAAAGGGTTAAAAGGAATAAAAAGGATTTAAGTTGCTTGCATCAATGTAGATACGCTACAGTACTAAATCCAAACAAAAACCGCTTAGGTTTGCGAAGTTAAAATAAGCTGATCATGAAAGACTTTCATAACTTATCCTTCAGTCGCTTGGAAGTTAGTTGTATTGCGAGTCAAAATTTGATCCCGAAGTTAAGCCAACTTGCCCCAGAAAACTGACCAGTATTTTACAATGCACAACAAGTTTCGTCAACATTGCAGTGTGCTATTGAAACTTCCAAAACATTTGAAATGAACTATATAAACGGAGGGGCTTTCAGTTGGTAGGAACCTTCTTTTTATCATCAGTTGTACAAACAAATATGAGATGATTGTATTTAGCAATAAATATGGTACAAACAAGTGTAGAAAGAGGGTGAGGAAAAGTTGAAGAAAAGTGGTTTACGAAAGAATTGACGTGAACAAAACTTGAATACGAGAGTAAAAAGGAAAAAAGTCAACTAAATTTAACACATAAACCAATCGCTGTCGAAACTATGGAAAAATTTAAAAAATATCTTATTAGCTTAAGACTGGTCCAACATATGTAGGTCTGAGAGGACGAGTTTTTAGGCTTAAACCTTTTTGCATTGCAACAAACTTCACTTCGTAATGAAGTGATAAACCAGTCAAACATACACTTTTTTATAAGAAACTAGCTGATTCCAAACGAACTCCGTTTCGCTTTCTACTCGGAATATGTCATGAACAGTTTGTATGAAAGCCAATTAGCCAAGCATTTTCCAGATGCACTTCTGAATTCATTGTTAAGTAATAATTGCAAAAATATTGGACGATCACTACTAAATTGGAAATCAGGAATCCTTTGACCGTGCCAAAAAACCACGTGTATAAATTTCGACTGGATCATTGCATAACAACGCAATTATTGCCAAAAAGCTAAACCCCTTTCGGGGGCTCTTATACAATCTTTGATGGCTGAAATCGATTGCCCTTCCCTCAAATCTCCCGTGTGAAAATTTTCAAAGCAATCTATTGTATAATAACGTCAATATTGTTAAAAACAGTTTTAAATTTATATGGACGACCCCTTTCGTCGACCCCTGGCAAAACATTTGACATCTGAAATCGATTGCCCGTCCCTGAAAACTACCGTGTGCAAATTTTCATCCCAATCCGATGTAAAATAACAACGATATTGCAAAGATATTGAAAGGTTTATATAGACGACCTCCTTTGCTGGCCCCTTACACTTAATTTAATACCTGAAATCCATTGCTCATCTCTCAAAACTCTCGTGTACCAATTTTCGTCTGAATCTGATGTATATTAACGACAATATCGCATCAACAGTGAATAGTTGATATGGACGACCCCTTTGGCCGACTCCTGATTTTAGTTTGAATAAGTTTAATCAGTTGTTTGTCCCTAATAACTCCTATGGGCAAATTTTCACCCCAATTCGATGTATAAAAACGTCAATATCACTAAGATACTGAAAGTTTAATATGGACGACCCCTTCTGCCGGCCCCTTACACTGAATTTGATACCTCAAATCGATTGCACGTCAATCAAAACTGTCGTGTACCAATTTTCATCTGAATACGATGTATAATAACGTCAATCTCGCGAACAGTGAACAGTTAATATGGACGACCCCTTTGGCTGATACCTTACACAAAATTTGACATTTGAAATCGATTTCTCGTCTTTCAAAACACTCATGTGCGAATTTTCAACACGATCAGGCGAATATTAACGTCAATATCGCAAAAACAATATTTGACTTCTATGGACGACCCCTTCAGAAGGGTGTGTAGCCGATTATTGTGAGCGGCACACTCTCTCGGCCGCTACGCCTTTTCCCGTCGGTTTTCTCTTCATAGACATCACTACACGCATACACACGAGTGACGATGACTGAGCCTGTCTTATAGTGTCAGCCACAGCCAGTCTGTTAACGATATTCAGCGAGACAGGTTGATTGTCCCCCGTTCAGCGAATCTGATGTTCCACAAAGGGGTCATCCGAAAATCTAAAAACATTTTTCATCCTTCCTGGTCCTAATGAGCATGCATGCCAAATTTCAGCTCTCTAGCCCTTAAGACGGCTGAGTCTATAGAGGACAAACAAACAAACAAACAAACAAACAAACAAACAAACAAACAAACAAACAAACAAACAAACAAACAAACAAACAAACAAACAAACAAACAAACAAACAAACAAACAAACAAACAAACAAACAAACAAACAAACAAACAAACAAACAAACAAACAAACAAACAAACAAACAAACAAACAAACAAACAAACAAACATACAGAAATTGCTTTTTATATATAGAAGATAGCATCATCACTTCCCAAAGCGGTCCAAAATAGGTCCGTTACCCTAATGCTACGAAAGATCTAACAACTGGAAATGTCTGAGAAACATATTTGAGTTACATTACGAGGTTTCCAAAGCTATGTATATATTTTGTGAAAAATTGTTGAGGAACAAATTGACACTCAAGGTCTGATCATTGAGTTTTTTCCTGGGTTATCAGGGAGCGTCCATTTAAAAAGGAATGAGCAAAATTAAAGATTTCAAGAATTCATTGAGGATCCCCGAAGAAATTGTTTTATTTTAATGCACCCGTAAAAAGTTTCCAGCCGCCAAACTTCCAATAATGTCATATTGACACTCAACAACGGCTTAGGTTTGAACTATTTCTTGACTTATTTCCATCCATTTCATATCAGATGCACGAGAAAAACAACTCTAAGCTACACGCCAGTAATCTCAATATTATTCACGATGAATCAATACTATTCGTCATGAAATTCTGCAACATCAAACTAATTTGTATTTTTTTTTTCTTTCCAGGTATGTACACCGTTTTAATGATGATTGCTAATAAAACAGGTAATCTAATGCCCCCCTCATTAAAAAGCTTCTATCTTAAAATAGAAATTATTCAGGCTCTGATTCTCTCAAACCAAAAAAAAATCCCAAAGAGGAAGCCCATGAAACCCAGAAACAAAAATCACTCAACTTTCTAGACCACTCAAAAAACGAAATGGACACAAACAAGAAGAATCGTTTTAACCCCATTTGTAGAACATTAATCCCACTCTCGCCGCTGCCTGGTCGACCGATTTGATCCATCCATTCGGTTTCGTTTCGTTTCGTTCGGTTGCTGTTCTTGGTTTTCTCTGGCCCTTGGCTGGCTGGACCGACAAACACCACCGGACCAAGTGACGGATCCTGGCCGGAGTACAATGAACTAGCCCAGAAGGAAGATTTTTCAGCATTCCCCAATTTCCGTTTCCGCTTTCCCCCGGGCTCCAGCTATGGACGACACCAAACACCAAGTGCATCACATTTTTCCTGACTGCCCAGAGGAATACACTAAAAGGAATGAAGGAAGAACAATATAAGCTCTTGGGTGTACTACAAGTGTGGTAGTTGTTTTCCTCCTCCTGGTTTTACAGCATCCATCCTCAGACAGTCGGATCATCGGACAGTCGTAACTTTTGGTCCTGAGAACAAAAGTAAAAGTACCTACCTACCGACTAGCTATACAACTACACGGGAAACCGTTTGAAGGATGAGAGCCGCCTGTGGTTATCGCCATTCAGAATTTTTCAGCTCGCAGCATCCGTTGCAGACGGGCTTCCGCCTTTCTCAGTCTTTCTCCTGGCCGATGCACAGGACAGGACACAAGATTGCATCATCTAGCCCGCAGCGCAATTCTTCCGGAGCATCCCTCAAACCATCCTCCCACAAATGATCCGGAAAACAAGGGATCAGAACAAAGAAGCTGAAGAGATTGAATGTGGAAGCTCAGAGAGAGAGAGAGAGCAGAGAAAAAAAACCCGGAAACCAAACCAGACAAGCGACCAGACACTAGTAGCCTACATAAATCATAATCCGGCGACAGCTGGTACTGAACTTGGAATGCTGCTTGTGGTTTGCCTGTTTCCACTTTACACAGACCCTCGCACCAGCCATCAGCACCACCATCGAATGGAAACAAAACCACTATTTCCGCGTTCGCCATCCGCCCCCTTCGGAAAAACCGGAACGGAATCAGAACTTTGAAAAATGGCACAAAGACGACCAGGAGCGATCCAAATCATCGCACAAATGCCACCCAGGAACAGACCAGACATCCCATGAATCTCATCTCCCGGGAATACCTACTTCCTATCTCAGTAAGTGCTGCCAGCAGCGATGTCGAAAGTGGGTGACAGGAAGACAAAAAAAACCATCCGGTTCAAATGAATAATTGAAAAATCGACGACAACGAGTCACTACTTGGTTGTTCTCGGGCGATGTTTGAGTGACTTTGCAGCTGCTTGCCACCCAATTGTTGGGGTAGTTGGGGTAGCCATCATTTGTTTCGATTGGTTTCTAGAAAAAATGAAATATCTTAATGATATTTTAGTCAATGGATTATTTTTTAGTCAATGAAATCAACTTCAAATAAGGATAAGCATTATTTACTAAGCCACTTCAGTGTATTCTGACTTTTTTTAAACGATTGTTTATACCTATAACGATTTTTCAACATGTACCAAGCATGTCCAGAACAAATCTAAGAGCCTGATTTTTTCCACGCTGCTGGTCAACTTGGTTTGAAGCGATTCGGTTATTGAAAGCTGCTTGTAACTGTATTCGTGTGCATCCAAATAAAGCAATTTCTTCGGGGACCCTTAATCTATTTTTGAAAGCTTTATTTTTGCATCATTACTTTTTTTATGGGCGCACTCTGAAGGCCCAGGATAAAATCCCTAATCAGACCTCGAGTGTCATTTTGGCACTCCTGAATCTCAACTGATTTTAACATTTATGGTTTTGGAAACCCCGTGATGTAACTCAAACATGTTTCTCTTACAATATTTACCTGAACACTTCAGATTTCCGTAATTCATAATCTAGGATTAAAATTCCGAAAAAACATGCTTCGGAAAAAAGGATGTAGATCAGCTACGAAATTTTCAAAAAAATATCACTTAGTGTCCAAGAAAGCTAACGAAGCTAGAAACTATACGTTGCTTATAAGGAAAGGTTTTATTTTTGATTTTTTTAAGATCATGACCATAAAAATGTAAAAAAGCGATGTAAAGAGGATTGAGAAGTTTACGTAATTTGTTACATTTTAGCATCTTTAGATTTTCAAAATACCCCGCTGTTTTTCGAACTTTTTTCAATTTGTAATTTTGCAGATTTTCTTGCACTTGAATTCAACTTTTCTCTGGTGTTTGAGTATATTCACGTAAGATTTTTGCAATAAATTAATATTCACTAGAAAGGCATTTTCATATCAATTCCAATGGTGTAATAACATTACTGTAGGTATAACGGTAGAAAGCTCGATAGGAACCTAGAGTGGAAGAAGTTGTTTTTTAAGCACTCTTGTGCCCATTGCGAAAGCTCTTCAAGTGATAGGCCACACTTTTATTTTTCTAATGTTTATGAACTTGTGCTTTGTACATTATCATGGACGTAGTTTCCAAGAACAGAGTTTAAAAATTGCAGACAAGGAAGTAAACATGTGGAAATAACCAAATATGAACTTTGTGACCTTTTCCATTTGCTTTAAGTCGTTGTCGTACCTTGTACGCTATGTCTATGATAATATTTCTTGATTTGTTACACAATTCTTTTGCCAATAAGAAATATTCCGGGAAAATCAGGAAACCTGCCCGAATTAATGATTTTCAAGTGCCTTTTTCCAATCCGAGTTTCTGATCATTTTTTTGCCCAAGTCATCAAAATAAACATTGCTAGAAATTTTTTGTTTTTTTTTGTAATTTCTTTATTCGAAACGGCTCCTACCTACCTTAATTCATGGGGATACTTGATTTCTTCGCTATCTCGAAACAGGAATGTCTTTTCAATGTCAAATGTTCTAAAAAAATATGCCAAATAGAACAAAACAACAATGCCGTTATCTCAACTCTTTCGAGTTATTGAACTTTGTTTGAAAATTTTAACAAAATGTGATTTGAAGATGTTTTTATCACTTTAAAATGTTTCTCACATGAAGAAATTATAATTAAAATATTTATTCCAAAATGTCAATCGTTAGAGTATAACTTGCACTTGATTGTGCTTTATTTTCAAAGTAATATAAAACTCTAATTTTTTTTTAACACGTTCGTCGCCACGTCACCCATATTTGGCAGACGGGTGTATTTCCTGGGGGGCCCCGTCACATCAAAAAGCAGGTGACGCTCTCTTACTGGAGTTTACCGCTCAGCTTCGCCACACGTTTCAAATATGGGAGTTCTCCCTCTTTGCTTTCTCTCTCTGAAAATTTCTTTGGGCCCGGCTAGCAAAACTACCAAAATGAGCGTGGCGACGAACGTGTTAAGAAGAAGATTTCCAAAATGTATCTTATGGGTGTGATTGATCCCTGGAGTCCACTGGTTATCTACTTATATTTGTCGAATAACTTATGTTTATCCAGCAATTATCTGTTAAAAAGGACTTAAAATATTGTGTTTATCTAAAAACCAGAAAATTGCGCCTTGGACTTCTATTTGTCTGATACTTACAACAGTGAAATGAGAACTTAAATGGCAAAAATAGTTAACGGACCATTTATCTTCAGATTTTACTAGATTTTAGCCTAGGCTCAGATAACCCTGCATGAAGGATCAAGTCTCCTGTTACTTAAAAAAATATCAGAATTTTTTTAGTTTCACAAAAATGCTTCTAGTTTATCTACGAGTTCATGTATCGTTCTAATTATTGGAGCATATAAACTTGAAATTACACGCTGTCAGAAAATGCAAAAGACGGTGAGTTGAAAATTTTTCAAAAAAAAGATATGATGAAAATAAGAAAAGGGGATCAAGTATCCCCATTCTCCCTTATTGTTTGTAAATTTTACAGTTCATATCGCACATTGAAAAAAATTATATGTTTAACTTCAATTTAAAATCAAAAGATTATATATTGAACAAATAGTTATTAAAATACAGTAGTATTTCGATTTTATTACTGTTCGATTTTTTCAATACTCGACAAATTCACGCTCGATTTTTTCACGGTTATTGTTTTGATTTTATCACGCTTTTTTAGTAATCATTCACAAACAATTTCCAGGACCTTCATATTCTTTCAGAAGCTTAGAGCGTCACTGTTCATGATATTTTTACGGCTTATGGTATATAGGTATTCAAAAATATGAAAATGCCATTGAACTGCTTACTTTAGCTGTATTATGTTTAAAATCGTCATTTGTTGTTATTTGTTGTCATTTGTTGTTAAACATTTTTAATTATACGAATCATATAAAGATGTGGTGAATTAAAGCGTTTTTGAAAAGAGATAAGTGTCTCCGAATTCTTCTTTTAATTTGCTTATTTGAAAGGGTGGCGTGCGCAATCCTGATTGGACAACCTTTAGAATTGTCTGAATGGATAATTTTAGATGATCAAGATGAAATTCTGTTAGCTTTGCCTTAAAATATGTAAAAAGGACAAAGATTTCTATTTTGCTACATATGAAAAAGAAAGGATTATTTGCCCATAGAGCCGATTTCGAGAAGTAAATCAAAGGTGTAAAGATTAAAATATAGAAATTTGGAATTTTCAGAGAAAATTTTTTATACAGTTTTCTTTCCCAAGTAACACAAACAAGTAAAATAGGTTTTAGAATTTTTGCAAGGAGTTTTATAACTGATCTATAATACAGATAATTATTTTAAAATGTATTCATTGGAAACCTTTTCACAACTTCTCTCCAGGATAGCCACAAGCGTCTTATAAAGTCAATCTATGAAACAGCAATAAATGTTTCTTATTGATTTTTTATTTGACTCTTTGTACATGCTATTAAACATATTTATATCTCAAAATATTTACCTTTTGAAAAAGTCGAAAATTTGCATACAAACCTGTTTTGATTTATAAAAGCTTTTTTATATACTTTCTCAGGACCCTTGTTCTTACACAGTCTTTGCATGAAACTTCTGTTTTAAAAATGTTAATTATTTACTGATTGTACCCTTTTTAAAACGTTTATATGGAGCAAATCCCCCTATGCCAAAATAAGCTTGTAAGGGGTATTTGGCCTGATAAAGGGTTTATAAAAGAAAGTTATGCAGTAATCGACCAAAACGTCAACAATAAGATGTTTTTCAAAAGCAAAGGAAGGAATAATTGTTTTCGCGTTTGCGAGGAACAACAACGGATGAAACAGACGTCGCACACAGGAGTATTTCACCCAAAAACCTGGCCAAAACTCAAAATTTAAATTTCATTGGTTACTTTTTTGTCAATGTTTATTTGATTCTTGAATAAATTTAGCACCATGTGTCGGTCAGTTTTTTGAGGTATGATTTGTTTAAAAGCTGTTGCAGCTGTCGAAACTTTAGTATTTTTATGAGATAGAATTTTTCTACAAATCGTTGAATCAGCGCGACTACGTCATCTCAATGATAAAACTTTCTTTAGTGACTAAAAATGAAAATTTGAAATGGAAAACTTCAATAGAGGGATGTTTAATAATTTTAAGTATAATAGACAAAACTCGATGACTATAGAGACAGTACGCAGTGCTTTGAAAATTCTTCTATTTATTTTTTGTTTTAAACGTTGATTTTTTACAAATTAGTGTTTTTCTTTATGTTCCTAGCAAGTCCTAGCAAAATGTTTGATATCATTAGAAAATTTATATCTTCGATAATGATATGCAAAAGAAAAAACTCGCGCATTTTTGACATTTTTAAGTTCGAATTTAAAAATATTTATAAATTTTTTCCACAAAAAAATCACCTAGGGGTCCGTTTATTTTGAATTAAAGCTCAGTAAAATTAATGTTCTTTTTCGAATATTTTCAAATGTTATTTAACTTTCAAAAACAAATAAAAAAATCTAGATTTTTTTGAATTTTGCAACTTTTCGAACCTGGATTATCTATCATGTCATATAAATGTTAAAAAATTTCTAATTGAAAATTATGAAAAATTACGAAAACGGTAAAAAATATTTTAAATGATCTTAAAAACGTTTGATAATTCAAAATAAACTATTTTATTGATTTCAAAACTTACTACAAAAATTACTTTTGGCCAACTTTTTTTCTACGTACTCCTGTGTGCGTCGTCCCATGTCAAAAAAAAAGGTATGGAATGCTGCTCAGTAGAATTATACACTGGAAATGTACAGCTCACTGGAATTTGTCTTGATCACCGATAATTGCAGTTTTACGTGAAAATAATCGAACATAAGGTTGTCTCTCAAGAATATTGTGATTTTCTAAGTGAATAGTATGAATAATTGTGTTCAATTATCTTCATGAGAACAACATACAGCATACTGGATATTTGATCACCTGCCAGGAGTGCGTAGTTTTGTTTTGGAGTCTCCCAGATGCAATTATTTCGTTTATTCTGAGCCGCAATAAATTAATAATTTTCTAAGATATAAGTTAGAAAATGATCTATAAACGTGTAAAATATAGTTTAAAAAGAACATACCTATGTACATGAAACATTGTGAAATAATTTTTAAAGTAATAAAAATTTTCAACAAATGTTTTAGAACATTTAATTTGATTATCCATTCCTCTACCGTTAACATTATTTGAATCCGAAAGGTTTTATAAGGTACATGTAATGTTCTTTTGGTAATATTTTCGAGAGGGCCTTGAAGCGATTTGTACTTATAAGAATTAACAAAATGCTCAAAAAACGTATCTAGCCTAAAGCAGTTTTGTAGGAAAGGCTCACAGACTACTATATAACTTTGTCGGTTTATAGAATGCCGTTCAAGCTTCTTTTTGTAATTCCACACTCTTCAATAAGACATAAAAGTTATGTTAAAGTGTATTAGTTCGATAAGTAATTTAAAAAAAACAAAATCGTTTTGTAAGTGTTCAATATCGACTATTATTAATTTCGTTTGCTAGCGCCATTTGTACGAAAAATGATGATGCATACATTAACGATGTATATCTATTTTAGAAAAAAAAACACTTATCTTGTTCATGTTTTTTATAAGCATGGACCTCCTTACGGCTGTGATAATGTTGAAAAAATGGTAAACAACATGAAAGATTCAAAAGTTGAAAAAAAAAATTCATTCAATTCGATTAATCGAATTTTTATACTTTAAAAGGACGAATTTCAGCAGGCCCCTATTTTTTCTCAAATTTTCTCATACTTATTTGCGGTAAATTTGAAAGCGCTAGAGAAAAATCTACAGTTAAAGAAAATTCAGGATGAGAAAATAACATTTATTTATTGAATAAAATGATGATGAACAAGTATTAGCTTTGTGTTTTGTTATATTTTTATATTTATTTTGAAGGAGATTCAAAACAAATAATTACCAGGATCCTTATTCCGGAGCAGAATTATTTGTAGATGAAAATAATATAATCAATAGGTTTCATAAGCACAATTTATAAAGAGCTTTTGAATTTGTTTTGGCTTACCAAGGTTTTTTAATTTGCGCTACAGAACCTACTGCAGAAGGGTTTTTTTGTGCTACTAAGCGTTGTATTCCAGTTTTATTGATCCTTACATAACCGGCCGTGGTTTTATAGCTTTAATTTTTAGTTGGTGGGAAGTCCCTTAGAAAACCTAAATTGTTACTTGGGTTTGTATTCTTTTCCAAAATCGACATAAGAAAAAACGTTTGTAAAATTTCTATTAAGAAACTAAAAATTCACTTTAAATAGATGTAGACTTTCAAATTGATATTCTACATGGTTTTATTTCAAGAAAAAACTTAAAATTGCTATAGACAAGAATAATTTGAACTAAAATCGTTCCTTAAATCCTAATAATTACACCTTATTATCAAAATTTATTAATACAAAACGTTTCCACTACTGAAAATCTTATAAATATTTGACTAAGGACAATAAAAATACTTTTCCCACTTTAATTTTAAGTTTCGCCAAATTCACAGTTGCGCCATATTCAAGGTGAAATTTTTTGTGACCGTGATAAAATCGAAAAACTACTGCAAATATTGCGGTTGTGTTTCCCTCTTCACAGGAACCCGGTCTAGCTCTATCAGTAAGAGGAAGAGTAGGCAAAATTTCCGGATCGCAGTAGGTTGTTGTGTTGAAAGAAATTTGACATCCCTTGTTTCAGGAACAATTTGATGATTTTTTCCAGCAGACACGGTAAACATCTGAGCGTCCTCACCTGGGCGACTGGAATGCTACTACTTATGATTGATCACAGCCGGTTTCTTAGAGCAAGTTCACTGGTGTTGATTAAAAGTGGTAGAAATTTTGACATTTTGAAAATTTTACCATGCGAAAATGTTTTCAAGATCTTGGGGCGTTGTATTTTTTTACAACACTGTTTCTATTTCAGCCGTATGTGATAGAAATATTGCTATTTTTGCATCACAGCATGCGAAAATACAACACGTGTTGTAAAAAAACTAGAAGGCCACAGATCTTGAAAATGTTTTTATATGGCAAAATTTTCAAAATGTGCCGTAAGTGGCAAAATTTCTACCACTTTTCCCAACACCAGTGAACTTGCTCTTAAAAATTCTAAAATAATTTTTCAGATATTTTCAATATTTTTGGTAAATCATACAAGTTATGTTTTCAAACGTAACGTACCTTCATCTGGGCTAGTGGGTGCGGATCCATTGTATCTCCCGTAGAGAAAACACTCACGTTAAATTTGCGATTATTAGAGAAAATTTTCTGTAGTTGATTGAAAAAAAATCTGTTGGACAGCTGATTCAATGATTGCTAGTAACATAGCGGACATGAAATGATTTTTTTTAGTGTTCCAATGTTCACTATTTTTCGACAAATTCATGAGTACTACCAGAAGGACATGATTATCGGCTCCATGGCTCAAAACGGAAAGCTCAATCAAGATCTTGGGTTTGATTTTTATGAATTCCATTCGAGAAATGATTAAAGCGAACTGGGATAAATTAGTAACAAACTTCAGTCGTAAGGTTTAGTTACGCTCTCTAAGAACTTTAACCCTTCATCAAAAAGTTACTCCACAATGGGAACGTTTTTGTGGCGAGGATGCTCGGCACGGGTACCCATTCAGCAGTTAGCTCGTCGAGTCGAGGACGGTGGCCTGAAATTACATATTTCAGCCATGAAATGTAAAGCACTGCTTATCAACCGCCACATACAAGAAATTGAAGCAATGCCTTTTTACAACCAGTTTATCTCTGCTCCTGGAGAAATAAGAACACCCACATACCTGCCATGCCTGAAACAAATTTTAGAAAATTATTCGAATCTCCCGCACCAGCTCAGACAGACGATCACTGCCCCATGCTCAATTTCTTCCTCTCTAAAATCAGCCGATCGAGGATAGAAACAGAATATCCTCAAACAAACTGGAAACGCGTGTGAAACATCATCCAAAAAAATTTCTTCGCACCAACGTAGCCTACTATATATGTAGATGGGTAAACGGCAAAACTGATCATCGGCAAATTTTGTACACAATCGGACGAGCAGACGGAGAACTTTGTTCATACTGCCATGCTGTAGAGACTTTGAAACACAAACACGAGTGCGCGACAGTCTTCAACTTCTGCGGGACCAGCTTGGAATTCAAACTAAAGGCCGCCTCTTTGCTTCAAGTGAACTACTCAGGCCAGTTTTGGAAGGAGTCAACAGAAGATCGCGATCAAGCGTTTTATCGATTTTAGCAAGATATATTGAATTCGTTGATAACTGTTCTAATGGTTTAATAGATCTTAATGAACTGGAATTTCAATTCAGTTTAACACAATAATTTGTACAGAAGTAGTAACTAAGACATGAACTAGACAATAAACTTGGCAATTTACAAAAATCTTTATGGTTGAAATTGCCCTGAGAAAAACCGTTTAAATGTAACAATATTAGCAGTTCTTCAGCAAAAACCATTAAATTGTTATTTAGCAACCAAAAATGGTTATGCGTGTACTTTTGTCTATTGTTTCTTCACTTTAGTAGAACTTTTAATTTTTGCAATTACAGTTTCTATCTTTAAAATCAGTTCTATGTCTTCAAATGATAATACATGTTTCATTCCCTTCGTCTTTAAGCTTTGAGATAAAAGTTTGCAACACAGCAAAACATATGAAATATGAATGCCAAATTTCTCTGCATTGCATAATCCAGGAACAGCCCGAGGCAAGCCGAAAGCGTACAGAATAAATTCGACAATTGTTATGAATGTGTCGTAGGAATCAGCCCCGGCTTTTGTTCCGAAACCCGGAACCGGAGCCTGAGTACAAGTGTGAAATCAAGGCTTCATCCAACAAATTCCGAAGCATCAAGTTTACGGAAGCCCCCCTTCCCCTATGCCCTGTCTCATCTCGGATACCGGGAACATGACCAAAGTCTGGAAGAAAGTTGAGAAATGTCAAAAAGGAACAATATTCCAACTTTCCCTCAACTCAAACCACTTCCCATCGCACTTTCCTGCTGAAGGAGATCCGACACATAAGAGTTGCTGCTTTCTCTTTGACTTTTCGGTGTCAATCCCATTCGGAGGAACTGTGCTAAAATATGTTGGTTGGTCTTCTCGCCATGACCTGGCGCTACTCGATAGATAGATAGCGAGTGCAAAGTGGAGATTTCCAGATGTGCTGCAACTTGTACGAGCGACGTTCATATCTTCTGAAGACTTGTTTCCTCCTCCTGGAGCACATCTTTTGGGAACATGCCATAAAGGGTGCGATAAACATCCTTACACCGGAAATTGTCCAAGTGGGAAGCGGCAGGAAGTGGGATGGTTGCCCTCGAAGGAGGAAAATGGTGCTTGGAGGTCAACCCTTTTGACAGTGCTTTGAAATTCTCGGAACGAATCTTGGCTTCGAGAGGGTAAGCAATTTTCTGACAGTTATGAGCTCGCCGTTTTTCCTTCTTATTGCTTTCTGCTTTGTTGTTGCCTCATCGCTGCTTGCTCTCGAAAGAAAGCTCATATGAAATGGAAAATTCCTCCCTCGGATCCCGACCCAGATTGGGTGGAAGTCGTCAAGCGAAACTATTCCGGAATTTTGCTTCCCTTCCGGATTCGCTTGTGTCGTCGTAATCTCCGACCCGTGACCCGGATTCAGGTTTTTTTTTTTCATCTCTTCAACCAACCCAACTGATGCTGCTGCTCATACAGATCTGAGCCCGGAACGATTTCTTAGATACTACAACGGCAGAAACCTCCACCAAGTGGGAAAGAGCACATAAATGTATCATATGGCATTGTTTGCCCTCTGCAACCTCCGGCAGGGATCGAGGTTTTTAACCTTTTGTGTGTGCAAAGTGGAATAAACTCACTTCCGGTAAAACGTGAGGCGACGCTTCGAGGAATGGATGCGATGGCGGTAAAAATGGGAAGATATAAGTTTTTTTTCCTCAGCCAAACACATCCGTGGCGGAGCTTTCATTCATTGGGAACAGGCACAGGCGAAGAAGAACCGGAAATGAGATATAGTTTTTCGTTTCAATTATTTCAATTTTTCCATCAGTGTGTTGCCCTGTAGCAAGATGGGAGCTTTACAGCTTTGGTTTGGATTGCTGTCAATAGCCGAAGGCTTCCACTTTTGTTGTCAGCAGTTGGATTTCCGTTTGAGTGGATCTGAGCTTGACTTCCAGCAGGATAAAATCAGGAAATGAGATTCTTCCGGAAGGTGGATCCTGTGGAGGACGACGATGAATGTAAGTGGCGTGGAGAGAGGCTCTTATAACGAAATTGACCTGCTTTTTTTCTGTTGCTCGGCCGTTTTCGAAGCTTGCGAAGGTGCGGAAATCATTAGTCGCCTTTTTTTTTTGTTAAAAAGAAGTGCAATAAGCTTTGTGGTTATTTCGGTCGGCAACTTTTGAGCGCAATCAAAAACTTCATTGGGTAAACATTGTTGTAGAAGCGCCATTTGTGATTTGTAAAGAGCAACAGATTCAAATTCGGATGCAATTAAGATGAATCTCTGTATATCTTTAAGTTTCCGACTCTTTAAACCGTTACAAATTTTACAAACCATTTCAAAGGTTATTGTTGAAATGTTTATAGGTAATCAAATATATGTTTAAACAACCCTTAATCATTAACCAAAAGACTCTTGGACAGTCTTACTGACTTTTAAAAAGCTTTGCTTCCTTAAAAACCGCTTTAATTTGTTGACAGTCACGTAACAATTTTTGGAATGTTTCTTATTTTTTTCAACAACTTTTAAAATATTATAGACAATTAAAAAACCTTTTTTTTTTAATAATTAAGAGATAATATTGTTTCCCGTTAAAATAGTGATAGTACCAAATGATTGCAAAATTGTTACAAGACTATCATGAAAAAGTAAAAAATTATCACAAAATATTAAAAAAAAATGCAACAGACTTAAAAAAAGCACCAGGGTTGTAAGAAGAACCTGCTTACCGAGAGGGCTTCTTGACTAAATTTTTCCTGCGATATTTTTGCTTGAAAAATGCTTCCTATCTTTCGAGAATAAGTCCTAGAAGTAGCCAATTTTTATACAAAAATTTGAAGAAAAAAAATAAATAAAGGATCTTAAAATTTTCATTTTGAAGAAAACTTTTTATATTTGCTCAAAATAGCAAGCAATACGCTTATTCTACTTAACCGCAAAGAAAACCAGTTTTAAAATTGGTAAAAAATTATCAAATATTTTCAAATTAAAGTGAGAGGTTTAGTTCGCGGTTCTAGTCAGATTTATTTTTATTTTTGTAAAATCGATTGAAATGAAAAACTTTATTAAGTTAGAAACTTTGAATTTGAAGTCTTTGCACTATTAATAATGTTAAACAACAAACGAATAAAATATAATTCCAGTTCAATTTTTACGTGAGAATAAAGTACAAGTTTTTAAACCAACAAAAATTTAAGGCTATTAATCTAATTTAAGGTTGCCAGAAATTTTTCAGCACCTAGCCGGGCCGGGCAAATCCACATAAATTTCATATAAAAACCTGGTGAAATCCGGTCATTTGTTTTCAAAATTGACGACCAAAAATCGGGACAATATCTGGACAAATTTTATCAAAACCCAAAATAACTCCACAAAAATCTATAAAAACTATTGAAAAATAATTTTTTTCATCAAATTTCATCGACAGATTTTAAATTGTATTTTAGGCTTCAATAAACCTCTAATGATTATTCTTGTAAACCTCACTCAACAGAAATCGTTTTGGACGTATGAATAGAAAATTTTTACAATACATTTTGTTTTTTTAACCGTTCCCAAATTTTATATTAAATATCCGGGCAAACTCCGGTAAAATCGGCCAATCTGGCAACCTTATCTTATTCATAGAATCCTGTAATTTTTTGTAAAATTCAAACCCCGGCTATATAGTCTATATTTTCTTAAAACGAAATCTGTAATATGAGTCCAATTTTTTATTATTCATATTTGTGATTTCTTCTGGTATGTATATCCAAATCGAATCTGTTTAAAAAATAAATTTTAATTTTTAACCCCGAATCAACATTTTGAAACTACAATCTTCTTCAAATTTGAATCCTTCATAAAATCTCACATTGATATTTTAATCTTGATTGAAAAACTTAACTTTGAGCTGAATCTGAACCTAAATTTTTAATTTTAATTCCGAATCTGAATTCTGTCTTAGAACCTGAGTTGAAATTTGAATTCAGAATTTTAAAACGATTTTTGAATCTAAGTTCTTGATCAAAATTCCATTTCGTATGAACCCAAAAGCGAAATTTGTATCAACCAGAAATCTCTTATTCGAATCCTGTATTTTTGGCTTTGAATATGAATTCGTAATTCAATTATTTATTTAAAATTCGATTAGTAAATTGAAATAAAAATTGCGAGTTATGAAACTTTTTTAAGTTTCGATTCTGCATATGAATGAAGAGTAAAAATTTCAAATTTTAATCTTAAATATGGTTTGCTATTTAAAATATTTACTTTTCATATTCCGGTATTATGAGTTTCAAATGTACAGATAATATGCAAAAAGTTTTGATTTGAAACGCAAAACTAAGATTAGAATCAGGATTTTGTGTGAATGGTGAATAAATTGAATACAGAATACGAAATCGGATCACATATATTGAATTTTAATGTTTAAATAAAATTTGGAACCACAAAATCCGGAATGATTCTGATCTAAGATTTTCATATTTTTCCAGAAAGTATCTGAGCCATGTGAATCCGGGCTATTTTCCTCAATATCCACCAATATCCAAATTATTTGATTAAAATTCTTAAGAAAAACAATTGTAATGTTTTTTTATTTTTTTTATCGCAACATATCAGTCAATCATATTTCAAACTTCCAAAAAACGTTCATTTAAATTGTGATAAAGTTTTCACAATTAATTTAGGCGCAAAATACATAATTTCCGAAAGCTCAATTTTTTATTTAATATTATCAATTATTGGCATTTCTATCAAAAGATAGGAAATACAACATTTACAATATTCCCAACGTTCGAGCCTTTGGTCTTGGCTTTCCTCAGGGAATATCTTAAAGATTAAAATAAATACATACAATCAAATACAAAATTTACAATTTGCCCGAAGTTTCGGCCTTTGATTTTGGACGGCCTTCATCAAGGAATAACTAAAATATCTAAAAAAATAAAATAAGATTGCAATTTTTGCAGTTTTTTATTTTGCAAAAAAAATGGAAAAATAGGGCAAAATCTGTGCAATCTGGCAAGCTTATTCTACTGATAGTCAAAATTTGATATTCGGGATAAAATTTCAACATGTGGCTGTTCGTTAAAATTAAACGAGGAACTTGAAATTTTGAGTTGAGAGAGGAACATTTCTCTTGGCATTTTTGTCACTCATGGGATGGGGGGATGTTCAAAATGTTGTCAAAACTGTCAAAATTGTCAAAATTGTCGAAATTGTCAAAATTGTCAAAATTGTCAAAATTGTCCAAATTGTCAAAATTGTCAAAATTGTCAAAATTGTCAAAATTGTCAAAATTGTCAAAATTGTCAAAATTGTCAAAATTGTCAAAATTGTCAAAATTGTCAAAATTGTCAAAATTGTCAAAATTGTCAAAATTGTCAAAATTGTCAAAATTGTCAAAATTGTCAAAATTGTCAAAATTGTCAAAATTGTCAAAATTGTCAAAATTGTCAAAATTGTCAAAATTGTCAAAATTTTAAAAATTGTCAAAATTGTCAAAATTGTCAAAATTGTCAAAATTGTCAAAATTGTCAAAATTGTCAAAATTGTCAAAATTGTCAAAATTGTCAAAATTGTCAAAATTGTCAAAATTGTCAAAATTGTCAAAATTGTCAAAATTGTCAAAATTGTCAAAATTGTCAAAATTGTCAAAATTGTCAAAATTGTCAAAATTGTCAAAATTGTCAAAATTGTCAAAATTGTCAAAATTGTCAAAATTGTCAAAATTGTCAAAATTGTCAAAATTGTCAAAATTGTCAAAATTGTCAAAATTGTCAAAATTGTCAAAATTGTCAAAATTGTCAAAATTGTCAAAATTGTCAAAATTGTCAAAATTGTCAAAATTGTCAAAATTGTCAAAATTGTCAAAATTGTCAAAATTGTCAAAATTGTCAAAATTGTCAAAATTGTCAAAATTGTCAAAATTGTCAAAATTGTCAAAATTGTCAAAATTGTCAAAATTGTCAAAATTGTCAAAATTGTCAAAATTGTCAAAATTGTCAAAATTGTCAAAATTGTCAAAATTGTCAAAATTGTCAAAATTGTCAAAATTGTCAAAATTGTCAAAATTGTCAAAATTGTCAAAATTGTCAAAATTGTCAAAATTGTCAAAATTGTCAAAATTGTCAAAATTGTCAAAATTGTCAAAATTGCCAAAATTGTCAAAATTGTCAAAATTGTCAAAATTGTCAAAATTGTCAAAATTGTCAAAATTGTCAAAATTGTCAAAATTGTCAAAATTGTCAAAATTGTCAAAATTGTCAAAATTGTCAAAATTGTCAAAATTGTCAAAATTGTCAAAATTGTCAAAATTGTCAAAATTGTGAAAATTTTCACAATTGTCAAAATTGTCAAAATTGTCAAAATTGTCAAAATTGTCAAAATTGTCAAAATTGTCAAAATTGTCAAAATTGTCAAAATTGTCAAAATTGTCAAAATTGTCAAAATTGTCAAAATTGTCAAAATTGTCAAAATTGTCAAAATTGTCAAAATTGTCAAAATTGTCAAAATTGTCAAAATTGTCAAAATTGTCAAAATTGTCAAAATTGTCAAAATTGTCAAAATTGTCAAAATTGTCAAAATTGTCAAAATTGTCAAAATTGTCAAAATTGTCAAAATTGTCAAAATTGTCAAAATTGTCAAAATTGTCAAAATTGTCAAAATTGTCAAAATTGTCAAAATTTTCAAAATTGTCGAAATTTGCTGATAATCTTGTCTAAATTTATCTATGTTAGTCTAAATTTTAGAAAATTTGATTAAATTTGTCAAAATTAGTCCTAACTTGTATGTTTTTTTTTTTCAAATTTGAGTCGTAGAATTGGAAACACATTTCCAGTCCGCGAGGGCCCTAAGTTGAACGTAATCCGGGTAAAATATTTCCGCACACTATTATCGGTATCAACCAGACCTCGAAGCATGGCTGCAAGTGCTAGTGGCTGTAGCTTTTCCGCCAAAAAAATGTTCCCCCTGAATCCCATTTTTAACTGCCCAACGAATGAAATTGCAAGGACCAACGTTGGTACGCCGGAAAATCCGCGGCAACCGTAAACACTAACCTGTCTAGCAGCGGCCTAAGGCTGGAGGCCCCGAAAAACTTATTACACTGTACCTCCATTTTTGCGTACGTTCAGGCCACTATCGCGCTCATACATACCCGCAACTTTTTGGCCGTTGAAGGATGGGTTCCTTTTTTTTAGTTCTATTGTAGAATTAAATTGTATTTTTCCCGAAATGCTACTCCTGATCCCGAACAGCATCCACAAACAGAGTTCCATTTATTCCAACGTTGAATTCAGGATTTTGACTCCACAAGCCGCCAGTTCCAGTAGCCGGCAACATCAGAATCGAGTGGTCGACCCAAAAAAAAACTCACATTAAATATTAAACTGACCACTTTTATATCCCACTGTAAGCCTTCCTTCTCCCCTCAACCAAAAAAAAACCTGAGCTCTTGCAACGAAAATTGTGTTACAGAATGCAGCAGCAACAACACAAGCTTTATCAGAGCTTTCGACATTTTTTTGCCTCCTACCCGGATATTTCAGACCAATCTCTTTCCCTTTCCCAAAACCCTCCTCGGACCGACTGAAGTCAAATGTTCATACCGGTACTACAACAGCAACGAAAAGTACGACCCCGTAACGTAACGCTGCTCTGCTCTCGGAAACTATTTGAACAATTTAAAACCAACTGCGGAGTGAATTTTTCACCCCACCACAAGATTTTTCCTCGAGAACGAAACGCAGAATGGAAAACGGCTGGCTTCAGCAGAGAGAAAACCGAGGAGAAAAAAAAATGGCACAAACACAAATTTGCCTGCTCCATAGACCTCTGATGCCCTCCAACACTCTTCTCAGTGCTGTTAACCCATCTTTGCTAACACTTTGGAAATTTGCAAACAGCACGCAGTGGACCAGAGGTATGTGATTCTGTTTTTTTTTTTTTTTTTTTTTGTTGCTGTTAGTCCTGGTTCACTACAACCTACTATTCATGCAGCCACTCTGCCACTACTACTAGTCGCACAGACATTTCTTCCTTCACTCTCCTGTCCTCGCCGCGAGACTGCAGCTCATCGCCGGAGAAGAGTCCGGGCAATAAACTGAGCTGAAATAGAGCCTATATCAGTGTGCTTTTTTATTCGATTCATCGGCATCGGAATGGTTCAAAAATCTTTGTAAAACTTCATAAAATTATCTCAAAATAGTCGAAAAGTTGTCATGAAACTTGTACAAAATTGTCGCAAAAATATTAAAAAAATGTCTTTCAAATATTAAAACATTTACACAAAAGTGTCCCAAATTTTCAATAAATAAAATATTGTCATCATTTTTACAATTTATTTTCATATTAAACTTCTATCTCCTTTTTTCCTCAAAAGATTGGCTTAGTAGAAAATCAAAAACAAGTTTGGCTTCACAAAACCTCAACGTATGAGCTATTTCATTTTAAGAATTATAAGAAAAAAAATTTTTTTTAATTGCAAAATATTTTTAAAATTTTTGTAGGTTTTTCTTTTGAAATCATAACAAATTTTTTAAACATTTCCAGTAGAAAGTGGTTTAGAAATTCGGAGAAATTTTTTATAAATAATTTCATTGTCATTTCAATTACCAAAAAATGTCACAAAATAATCTCAACAAGGTCACCAAATAGTATCAAAATCGGGACAAGGTAGTTTCAAAATTGTCTCAAAACTGTCAGTAGTTAGTCACAAAATTGCCACAAAAGTGCCACAATTTGTCATAAAATTTTGACAAACTTTTCACTATGGTTTTGGTTATAAAACATAATTTTTTGAAATGTTATATGAAATTTTCATAACATACTCTTTAAATTTTCAAAAAAATGGAAAAAACTTAAATTGAGACAAAATAGGCGAAAAATTTTCACAAAATCATCTCAAAATTGCCACCAAATTGACACAAAACTGTATCAAAATTGATACAACCTTATTTCGAAATTGTCTTAAAACTGGCAGGAGTCATAAAATTTCCACCAAATTATTCCAAATTGTCACAAAACCTTCACTCAGTTTTATAACCAAATATGGAACAAAATTTTCAAAACAAAATCACCAGAAAATTTCAACTAAATTATTATGAAATAGTAACAAAATTGTCACAAACGGCAAAAATTTCACTAAATTGTCAAAAAATTGCCAAAAAATTGTCACAAAGTTATCAAAAAATTATGACAAAGTTTTAATACCTAATTTTCAATCGTCAGAAAATTTGTACGAAATTATCCTTAAATTGTCAAAAGATCTCACAAAATTAAAATTATAAAATGACTCCAAATTAAATCAAAATTAACAATAGATTCAATCGAAATTCTCCCAAAGTTGTCAAAAGTTAGTGTTTATAACTTTTTTTTTAATTATATGATTACATGACAATATACTAATTAAATTTAAAAACACATTTAACAAACTAAATTTGACAAAACTGCCAAAAAAAAAATCAAGAAAATTGACACCAAATAGTAAAAAAAAAATTGACAAAATTTTCACTCAATTTAATAACGAAATATGTTATAATATTTTCAAAACGAAATCATCAGAAAATGTCAACGAAATTGTAATGAAATAGAACCAAAATTGTCAAAAAAGTCCGAAATTTCACCAAATTGTCAAAAAATTTCAAAAAAAATTGTCTCAAAGCTATCACCCGTTATCATTGTGACAAAGTTTCATTACCTAATTATAAATTGTCAGAAAATTTGAACGAAATTGTCATCTAATTGTTAGAAAATTTTCAAAGATCTCACAAAATTAACATTAGAAAATGATACCAAATTGAATCGACATTAACATTAGATTCTTTCAGAATCATCTCAAAACTGACAGAAATTTGTCACAAAATTGCCCCAAAATTGTCACAAAATTTTGAAACAAACTACACGATGTTATGATACAAGATTGTTTCGAAATTGTCTCAAAGCTGTCCGAAGTTAGTCACAAAATTGCCAAAAAATTACCAAAAAACTGTCATAAAATTTTGACATAATTTTGACTTTTTTTATAACCTTTTTTTTTAAATTATATTATTATATGATAATAAAATTATTGGTTTTTTAAAAAAATTTGTACAAACTAATTTTATGACAACATTGTCAAAACAAAAATCAAACAAAATTTTGACCAAATTTTCTAAACAATTTTGACTAAATTTTCCACTCAGTTTTATTAGGGAAGAATGGTGTAACGTGGGCAACTTTGAGTATCTCAGATGTGTGTTGAGAAAAAAATCTCAATCCAACTGTCATCGTCGTCGTTTTATATAAGCATATTTTTCAATATGTTGCATCATATCCTTCTTTTATTTATCAAGCTTGAAAAAGTTTATAAAAATTTACTTTCATAATTAAACAAGCACCTGCAAATTGCATTCGTGGGAGGCCTAAACACATAGCTTGTGGGGAATCGTGGGCCACATTTTGTGGGGTATCTTAGGCCACCTTTATTTTGGTGTTTTATACACATTCAGAATTTAAAATACGGTTTTCCTATCTGAAAAGTTTACTTATGCCAAATTAAACTCGTCAGAATGTATTTAAAAAAAAAGCCCAATGATACCTTAAAAATGTTGAAAACCTTTCCATTTATTTTTTTAATCTTTTATAATAAAAAAGTTATGAAGCAATGAAAAAAGTGGCCCTTGATACCCCACTTTCCCCTATAGAATGATCGTATGAAAGTTGAAAAACACCATTTACCCACCGTAGTGGAGGCAATATACATACATAAATTTCATTTCTTTTATAAGCGACGAAAACTACACCAATAGCGCGTTATCCGACACCTATCGGGAGAATGCAAGAGAGCGTAAGATCTTGCCTCTCATAGCCTTCAAATCGTTGCCAGTGACAAGATTTATGTGAAAAAACGAAGGAACTTGAGAAGAACTGGGGGTATAATGCCCAATGTAGGCAAAACGCCCCACTGCGATATCTAGCTAGATATACACTTATTTTAAGAATTCGGTACGCTATTCCCTTATAATAACAGTAGAAACCTTTTGTACGAAAAATTAGCATCAAATATACGATAAATCCCTGTAAAAATCCGAAAATACTTTTCAAGCCATATTCCTTGCGATTTGTGCCTTGACTTTCGTAAAGAATTACGTCATCTATCGATAAAAAAAATTACCTTACATCTGTTACAATGATGAACATTAGTCTTGAAAATCATCACAAAACGAAAAATGTCCTTATTCAATTATTTTTTCTGTTATTTTGAACGATTTTTAATAAACATGTCTACGTAGGGCAAAACGCGTCATGTCCGTTTATCTTTAAGCATGTTTCATATTTGTTTAAATTTATATGCAGTTTCATCACAACAATTTTAAAGATATTTTTAAGTTGTATTGGAAAACATAACTTGAATATAAACGAAAGTATTGAAAATTCCTAAATTTAATATAGATTTAATTAACTATTCGCAAGAATTTCAGTATATCTGGCAGCACTGCGGGTAACAATACATTTTTCCATCTGTGAAGTAGAATAGAATTGTTTTTACCTGGCAAATATTTTCGGAGGCACTTGAATCAATAAACACTTATTCAACGTTAAACGGCGCGATTGAGTACACACATGTGCGTATCATGCCCCTACTGAATCTGAAATCCAATTTTCAACCTTCTCTTCAAACTTCATTAAATTTGTGGCCTTTTTTGACCTTCCAGTTATTCTAACTATCAGATTTAGACAAAAAATAAACCAAACTTCCAAATACAATCGAAAATTAAAGTTAATCTTTTCAAATGTATTCTGAAACAAGGCTTTCTTCTTAACGTGGGAATTATGCCCCCTCTTACCCTAATTTTAAACCTTTAATTTGACAGGCCCAAAAAACTTCCGGAGCGTGAAAGTAAAGCGAGAGAGGACTAGCTTTCCTACGCGTGGCGAATCAGAGGAACTGAAATGGAGGGAGAAAATTCGTCAATGATCACACAAATTGTGCAGCCAATGATTGAATTTGTGGTATTTTGTGGCAATTTGTTAAAGAAATTAAGAAGTTTTGAGTTCAAATGAGAGAAACCAGTGGTCAGAGAGAGTGAAAATATGCTAATTTTTGCAAATAGATGAAATTTGTGAGGCAGTTGTGGAATTTTGATCATTACCACTCCAAATGCAAAGAATTCTCTCTTGATTTCAATCCCTTGGGCGAAACTGAGCGGCTATCTTAAGTCAAGTGGGCCATGGACTACACAAATGGCGTGAGCAAATTAGATGATTCCACGACGATTGTTTGATTCTATGTTCACCTACACCCGATTCAAACATATTTAACGCAAACACAAACGATTGTTGGCGAAAACAGCAACAGCGACAACTCCACCCCGGCTGGCCCGAATTTTGTGCAAACAGCACCATACACCATACCACAGAGGGTGGTTTGTACAAAATATTTCAATCCCGACCGATTTTACTCAAACCGTTTGCTCGATCATTCAAACAGTGCCATACACGATGCAAGTCGTATTCACAGTGAGAGAATTTAATCGATTTTCATCGCATTTGCACAAATGTGGTGTAGTCTACGGCCAGCTTAAGAGAGCGTCACACGTTTTTTATGTGACGGGGTCCCCCAGGGAATACACCCGTCACTCAAATATGGGTCCCATGGCGATGAACATGTTAAGGAAAAAAAGTCAATCGAGGGGACTAGAATAGGGTTACCATATCCCGCAACACCAGAAAAAAAAGTACATCGAGATCATTTATCCAAAAAGTCAGGAGAAACGTAAAACAGTAGAACCGCTTATCCGAACTCCAGTTTCTAAGCTCCCGCGTTATTCCAGCCATCAGGTTTAAACAAGATATCTATATTTATCGAGCTTTGCGCCCAAATGGTATGCAGAAGGATGTACAGTAGAACCCGTTGATTGTGAGAAATTAGATTGAATCGAAATAACAAACATATATTCACAGAAGAGCAGCGAAGACTGCATGGACACCTGAACGTTGAAAAAAAAACTAAATCTGTAATTTTGAATCAATAAAATTCCAGTACTCTTGAAACGTCGGGAATTTCAAAAAGAAAGTTTTTTGCTGAAAATCCAAGACCGAATAATAGCTAAAAACAACATTAAACATCAAAAACTGTCGATAACATAACACTTAACTTAACATTATGGCTGACATACGAAACGGATTCTTTTTGCATATTGAAACCAACTATGGTCCTTACAGGTAAAAAATCACAAAAAGAAGAGTACGCCCATTTCTCGATTAATGAAGAGTGCTTGTACTTCAAACTAGTTAACTTTTCAGCTTTTTTGCCAGATCAAAGCCGCGATCATATTGGTAGTTCCTCATGCGTTTTGAAGTTATACTGCCGAATTGGTTCTTTGATCTTTTGAATTAATCCCACTTCTGCGGGATGGGTTTTTGTGAAAAAAGTCATTTTTTTCTTGAAAATTTTCTTATGAGAGTTCTAGCAAGCCACTGTTAGTATAGAACGATAATTTTATGTTGCATGGAGGTTGATATTATCAGCATTTTTATGGATCTGTTTTAGTTAATCGTTCAAACCAAACCGGTAAAATTGAAAAATTATAACCTACCAACTTGTTTAGACATTTTACTTACAAGTTTAAAGTTTGAAATCTGCAATAGATTAAAAAAAAAATTTACAACGCAATTTGATTTTTTTTAATGTTTGTTTTGGAAAATATAGTGAATAATTTCGGGCAAAATCCGGACTTTTTTCAATGAAATCCTTTTCCTTCAACTTTTGACAATTTTTGAATAAAATATCCGGACAAACCAGGATAAAACCGGACAATCTTGCAGCCTTATTCTAGACCCCCAACGACGATTTTTTTTTACTGAATAGTGCTTTTTTGGATAGGGGAGAGTCTCCTCTATAACTTGATAAATTCTCGGAGAAGCCGGTTTTTTTCTTGAAATTGTTCTGAAGACACCGTGATAACATAACATGTAGTAAATATAGTAAATGAACTAGCAATATGTTATTTTCAATAAAATTGTACAATATTCAAGAACATTGAAGTAGCGACAAAGCACTTTGAGAGTCTTGGAATATTCACCACAATTTAGAGACAATCATTTTATAAAATCTTGTACAGGGGCTACAGCAGGCATGTCAAACTCGTTTAGGTGTGCGGGCCGCATTAAAAATTTTCTATGACGTGGAGGGCCGCAGCCAAAATCAGTTAAATCGGTACATTCAGCTTTAGTTTTTTTGCAGTAATATTTTACATAAAAATCAGTGGTGTTTTTTTTTGTGACAATTTAAGACAGGGCTACGCGGGCCGCATTGACAAAAGCGGCGGGCCGCATGCGGCCCGCGAACCCCCAGTTTGACATGCCTGGGCTACAGGGTGCGTTATGTGGTCGATTTGTACTTCGAATAACTCCGCCATTTTTCACAGAGAGACACAATTTCGAAACGTCATTCGGTGCCATTTTGGATATGAGTTGAAACAGACCAAAAAAGGTGCTTTAAGTCGAACGTTGAATTATAAAAACTGTGCGTGCATATCGTTGAGATCGATGTTTAAAAAATTGCGATTTGAACTGAACTCATCGTTCTCACGGCAAAACTAAAAGTATGAAGCTCGATTTCTCGAAACCAGCTTCGATACACTTATACCATTTTTGCTCCGAGTGCATTCATTTTTTTTGTCTTAATCCTTAGAATTTTGTGACAATTTTAATGCAATTTTGTGACAAATTTCTGACAGTTTTCGAACAATTTTGAAACAGTATAATATTAATTTTGATTTAATTATGTGACAATTCGGTGTCATTTTTAAAGTTAATTTTGTGACATTTTTTGACAACTTTCTTACAGTTTCATGACAATTTCGATATAAAACTTTGTCGATATTTTGCGACAACTTGGTGATTTTATTTGACATTTTTTGACAATTTTGTTACTATTTCATTATGTCGTGATTTTACGAATCTCAATTCACAGATTCACTTAGACACGTCTGTCGCTCACAAGAATAGATCAATGACTGACTTTGTTTTGTTTGTATGCCTAGTGTTGCCAAAATAGCAAACGTTGCCATAGAAAATTATTTTATCTTATTTACCTTCAGTGTTGCCAAATACAACTATTATTTTAAATTAAATTTGATTTATTTTCTGCGTGTCCTTTATCTCATCCCTACACATTACAATTCCGTTCACATTTTCCGATAATTTGCTTTTGAATTTTTTTTTACAAACTTGGTAATAAAACTGGCTGAAAATTTCGAGTAAGTTTTGAAGTAATTTCGTGGCAATTTTATGACAAATTTCTGACAGCTTTAAGGCAATTTCGAAACAAGCTTGTATCATATTTGGTACAATGTTGTGACATTTTGCTGACGATTTGGTGATAATTTTGTAAAAAAAAATTATTGCCAATTTTGTCACAATTTTAGTTTGTAGGATCAATTGTAAGAGTATGTTATGAAAATTACGTATAACATAAAAAAAATTTGTTTTATAACCAAAAACATAGTGAAAATTTATTTTAAAAAAATATGACAAAATGTAGCACTTTTGTGACAATTTTGTGACTAACTACTGATAGCTTAGAGACAATTTTGAATCTATCTTGTATCGATTTCCATACTATTTGGTGACCTTGTTGAGATTTTTTTTTTTTTTTGTTTCGATTATAGTCGTTTTACCATCTTTATGGCATTCGCGACTTTATCAACGTTACAGTTGGCGGATCGTTATTGAAAAACTATCCGGTACAACTGTGTTCGATGTTTACTCTTGGGCTCGAACTCGCGGACATCGGCTCAGGAGACAACAGACTTGCCAACTGAGCTATATCACAAGCCCTGTTGTTGAGATAGTTTTGTGAGATTTGATGACAATTGAAATGACAATGAAATTGTTCATAAAAATTTTCTCCGAATTTCCAAACCATTTCCTAATGAAAATTTAATAAAAAACATTGTTACGATTTAAAAAATAAACCAACTATAATTTTAAAAATATTATGCATTTCTTATCCATTTTTCTTCGCTAAATGACACCTTATTGAAAGTATATTGAAATATACATCGTGATGAAGAAAAAAACTAAATTGTGAAATTGTCACGATTCAGGTACATTTTAAGGAAAAAATCATACTTGTATGGGGGTTTCCACCCGAAGAAGGATTTTACTGGAAGAGGGAAGAGGGAATAAACTTGAAATTTGCGAAAAAATATTAAAAAAATATTGTAGAGGAAAATTTTGACGATTTTCAACTATTCATATTTTAACAAGCAAAACATATCTCTACTAACACTATTTTTGTTTAGGTCGCTGTATTGAAAAATGGTTAAAATATCAAGAAGATAAACCATGATTGAAAAAGCAAAAATCGACGAACTACTTTTTGAAATTTTCCTTACAAAACTACATTTAAAAATCATTCGAATCACTTTAGTTCACTTCAATTGGAAAGGAAACATTTTGAAACTCGAAAAATGGTTTAGGATGAAGGCTTTCTTTCGATAAAATGATTGTTAATTTAAGCAAAATGACCATCAAAGGATGACAGGTATAATAAAAAATGTTTCAGAGTCTTGTGGGGATGTCTCATTTTTGACTGTATAAGAGTTATTATTGTTAAATGACTGTTAAAAAACTGAACAAACCCTGAACCACTCCAACCTTTTCCAGTGGCAGAGCCGTGAAATTTATGGCGCGCCGAAAGTGAATCCTATTTTGGGGGTATTTATTTCCTCGCTTCGATTTGAACTCTAGGAAGGGGGGAATGGGTAATTTTCATTTTTTGTTGTTTTTCGGTTATTGCCGGCCGGCTGCTGCTGTTATACTTGTTCATTTCGCTCTGCCCATACCAGACGGGGCTTTCCTCCGTCCGTTGCTTATGTCTGAAAAGTTTTATTTGCTAGCCGAATTACGGTGTCCGGTATTGTTTTTCAAAAGAGGGAGGGAGTTTGGGGGCGGTTATAGGTCACTTATGCGTGTTGTATATCTAGACATGGAGGGTAGTATATCTCTCGGTGGCCGTAAAAACAGAATTCGGGCACGAGAGGATGAGATACGAGGACTATCGAAGGGGTTGTAAACGAACGGGAAATATGTTGTCATTGAAGCTGTAAAAACTATAATAAAATGTTGTCCTCACACACAGTTGAGATGCAATAAAGCTCGGTAATACGATTAATAAAATTCTGGGTGGATGATACTTCTCTAGATCTCTGAACAGAGAGATTAAATTTTGTTTAAAGATATTTCTCAAACGATCAAAAAATGAATAAGCCAAAATTTGGTTACTCTCGTTTGGTCACGTTTTTTCCTGTTGAATTTTTGTTCAAAGAGAGGAAATAAGTAGTACCTTCTATCCAGAAAGGCCCAAATTCGGGATAAAAAAGCCCGGTGACAAAAATAATAAAGACAAGTGGCTGAAAGAAGAGCCAACAAACTACACCTTCAGGAGGAGGCCCTTTATCAGGCAGAGCTCAATTTCGGCACGATTCCACTCCAGCCGGAATAGAAATTGCTAAATTATGAAAGTGAAGGCAAAAAATCAGCAGCTTCTTAAATCGAGTGCCTGCAAAAAAAAGAGAGAGTGGGTACCCTTACCGAGAAGAGGAGAAGTATCAAAAACCTGGCCGCCCCGGGAGATTCTTCACCTAAACTTCTGACGTCGTGATGCTGCAGCTCAAACCGATTTCAGTGGCTGCTGCAGAAAGAGGAGGGAGTTTTCGTTGAAGCGGATCTCTCGGATGCTCGGAACTATTATTTTCTACTAAGAACACTTGAAGGCAGAACGAAAGGAAAAAAAATGGGAGCACAAAAGGGAAGCAGCGCACGAGATGAAAAAGTTCAGCTTACTTTGAGCTTTTGAGGTTATGATCTTTTCGTTACTACACTCCTAGAGTTGCAGATTAGCTCCCGAAGGGCACATCCTACAAAAAGAGCCCTAAACACAACTTTGCTGAAATGAGTATGGGCTAGAACTCGAAGAAGGAGGTTGATATCGGCAGGGAAGATTGTTTTACTATTTTTCCATCGCCAAAGATGGATCACATTACAACAACTCAGTCTCGGTTGGGTTTTTGTGTATGGAAAGGTGGAGGAATTTGCTGAACTACAACAGCAAACACCACTTCATTGTGGCAAGCAAGAAAAGCAATCAAAAGGCCATGATGATCCTTTGATACATCAACTCAATGAGTGCTGGAGCAGCAATAAAGTTAGAAAGATGGAAGATGAAGAATGAAGAGGGACCTGTTGATAGATGGAACTAGTGAGTGCGGGTGGTCGTAACTATCTAACATAAATAACATCCTCTTAAGCAGAAAATTGTGAAAGGATGATACTTGAACACATTATGATGAAAACCATATCAGTGTAATGGCGCTCGGAGGAGAATTAAATCTGTCGGTATGAAAAAGAGAAAAATAAAAGGATAATGCACTCAAAACATTAAAAATTAAACGAAATTTTACTTCTATCTATAATGAAAATATAATTTCACAAAAAAATATCGTTTTTGTAAGATGAAAAAGATGTTGATGTTTGAATACTGAAGGCAGTTATTATTTAAAAAATCTGCTAAAAGAATCAAACTTTATTAGATTACTGGGCACTTGGGAAAAAGACACTTAAAAAGGTTTCTTCAAAAAACAAAAACTTTTTAGACAAATATGACAAAAATAAAAACTGGCAAAAATGACAAAAATGATAAAAATGACAAAAATAACAAAAATTACCAAAATGACAAAAAGGACAAAAATGACAAAAATGACAAAAATGACAAAAATGACAAAAATGACAAAAATGACAAAAATGACAAAAATGACAAAAATGACAAAAATGACAAAAATGACAAAAATGCCAAAAATGCCAAAAATGATAAAAATGACAAAAATGACAAAAATGACAAAAATGACAAAAATGACAAAAATGACAAAAATGACAAAAATGACAAAAATGACAAAAATGACAAAAATGACAAAAATGACAAAAATGACAAAAATGACAAAAATGACAAAAATGACAAAAATGACAAAAATGACAAAAATGACAAAAATGACAAAAATGACAAAAATGACAAAAATGACAAAAATGACAAAAATGACAAAAATGACAAAAATGACAAAAATGACAAAAATGACAAAAATGACAAAAATGACAAAAATGACAAAAATGACAAAAATGACAAAAATGACAAAAATGACAAAAATGACAAAAATGACAAAAATGACAAAAATGACAAAAATGACAAAAATGACAAAAATGACAAAAATGACAAAAATGACAAAAATGACAAAAATGACAAAAATGACAAAAATGACAAAAATGACAAAAATGACAAAAATGACAAAAATGACCAAAATTACAAAAATGACAAAAATGACAAAAATGACAAAAATGACAAAAATGACAAAAATGACCAAAATGACAAAAATGACAAAAATGACAAAAATGACAAAAATGACAAAAATGACAAAAATGACAAAAATGACAAAAATGACAAAAATTACCAAAATGACAAAAAGGACAAAAATGACAAAAATGACAAAAATGACAAAAATGACAAAAATTACAAAAATGCCAAAAATGATAAAAATGACAAAAATGACAAAAATGACAAAAATGACAAAAATGACAAAAATGACAAAAATGACAAAAATGACAAAAATGACAAAAATGACAAAAATGACAAAAATGACAAAAATGACAAAAATGACAAAAATGACAAAAATGACAAAAATGACAAAAATGACAAAAATGACAAAAATGACAAAAATGACAAAAATGACAAAAATGACAAAAATGACAAAAATGACAAAAATGACAAAAATGACAAAAATGACAAAAATGACAAAAATGACAAAAATGACAAAAATGACAAAAATGACAAAAATGACAAAAATGACAAAAATGACAAAAACGACAAAAATGACAAAAATGACAAAAATGACAAAAATGACAAAAATGACAAAAATGACAAAAATGACAAAAATGACAAAAATGACAAAAATGACAAAAATGACAAAAATGACAAAAATGACAAAAATGACAAAAATGACAAAAATGACAAAAATGACAAAAATGACAAAAATGACAAAAATGACAAAAATGACAAAAATGACAAAAATGACAAAAATGACAAAAATGACAAAAATGACAAAAATGACAAAAATGACAAAAATGACAAAAATGACAAAAATGACAAAAATGACAAAAATGACAAAAATGACAAAAATGACAAAAATGACAAAAATGACAAAAATGACAAAAATGACAAAAATGACAAAAATGACAAAAATGACCAAAATGACAAAAATTACAAAAATGACAAAAATGACAAAAATGACAAAAATGACCAAAATGACAAAAATGACAAAAATGACAAAAATGACAAAAATGACAAAAATGACAAAAATGACAAAAATGACAAAAATGACAAAAATGACAAAAATGACAAAAATGACAAAAATGACAAAAATGACAAAAATGACAAAAATGACAAAAATGACAAAAATGACAAAAATGACAAAAATGACAAAAATGACAAAAATGACAAAAATGACAAAAATGACAAAAATGACAAAAATGACAAAAATGACAAAAATGACAAAAATGACAAAAATGACAAAAATGACAAAAATGACAAAAATGACAAAAATGACAAAAATGACAAAAATGACAAAAATGACAAAAATGACAAAAATGACAAAAATGACAAAAATGACAAAAATGACAAAAATGACAAAAATGACAAAAATGACAAAAATGACAAAAATGACAAAAATGACAAAAATGACAAAAATGACAAAAATGACAAAAATGACAAAAATGACACAAATGACAAAAATGACAAAAATGACAAAAATGACAAAAATGACAAAAATGACAAAAATGACAAAAATGACAAAAATGACAAAAATGACAAAAATGACAAAAATGACAAAAATGACAAAAATGAAAAAAATGACAAAAATGACAAAAATGACAAAAATGACAAAAATGACAAAAATGACAAAAATGACAAAAATGACAAAAATGACAAAAATGACAAAAATGACAAAAATGACAAAAATGACAAAAATGACAAAAATGACAAAAATGACAAAAATGACAAAAATGACAAAAATGACAAAAATGACAAAAATGACAAAAATGACAAAAATGACAAAAATGACAAAAATGACAAAAATGACAAAAATGACAAAAATGACAAAAATGACAAAAATGACAAAAATGACAAAAATGACAAAAATGACAAAAATGACAAAAATGACAAAAATGACAAAAATGACAAAAATGACAAAAATGACAAAAATGACAAAAATGACAAAAATGACAAAAATGACAAAAATGACAAAAATGACAAAAATGACAAAAATGACAAAAATGACAAAAATGACAAAAATGACAAAAATGACAAAAATGACAAAAATGACAAAAATGACAAAAATGACAAAAATGACAAAAATGAAAAAAATGACAAAAATGACAAAAATGACAAAAATGACAAAAATGACAAAAATGACAAAAATGACAAAAATGACAAAAATGACAAAAATGACAAAAATGACAAAAATGACAAAAATGACAAAAATGACAAAAATGACAAAAATGACAAAAATGACAAAAATGACAAAAATGACAAAAATGACAAAAATGACGAAAATGACAAAAATGACAAAAATGACAAAAATGACAAAAATGACAAAAATGACAAAAATGACAAAAATGACAAAAATGACAAAAATGACAAAAATGACAAAAATGACAAAAATGACAAAAATGACAAAAATGACAAAAATGACAAAAATGACAAAAATGACAAGAATGACAAAAATGACAAAAATGACAAAAATGACAAAAAATGACAAAAATGACAAAAATGACAAAAATGACAAAAATGACAAAAATGACAAAAATGACAAAAATGACAAAAATGACAAAAATGACAAAAATGACAAAAATGACAAAAATGACAAAAATGACAAAAATGACAAAAATGACAAAAATTACAAAAATGACAAAAATTACAAAAATGACAAAAAATGACAAAAATGACAAAAAATGACAAAAATGACAAAAATGACAAAAATGACAAAAATGACAAAAATGACAAAAATGACAAAAATGACAAAAATGACAAAAATGACAAAAATTACAAGGAATACAAAAATGACAAAAATTACCAAAGTACACAAATTACAAAAATTACAAAAATACAACAGGATTACCACAAATGATAAAATGGCGAAAAAAATCAAAATTTGATCATTGGGTTTTTAAATTGGGCCTGATAATTTTTATGACCATTATGATCTAAATCAGGGGTGAGTAACCTTTTGAACCAACGAGCCAATTGGATTTCAAAATCTTTTTTGTATCAAAAATGAAATATTTCCAGGCATTGTTTTTGTAAATAACTAATTTGAACCATTTTCTAAAAAAAAATCAGTCCGGTTGTACTTCTTCTCATCACTTCCAAGTCTTTTTTTCTGTTTTTTTTTTATTTTTTTTTTTTTAAATTACTCTCTTTTAAGCATTGTACGATGAATCTTTATCGATATTTATTGACTAAAATTCCTTTTTTCTATTCGTATTTTTGAAAAGTTTTTCCAGGATTTCAATTTTTCGTTACAAATGATAAAAAACCTATTCGAAAATTCCAAATTTCATAAATAATAAGGCGTTGAGCAAATTTCGTCCAAGTTCCAGTTCTCAATCTTGAATTCTTGAATCCCGGTTAAACTTCCATGCCATTTTCCATGAGAAAAACCGCCATCAGTAACCTGAGTGGCTAACAAAATAACGAAAAGTTATTTTATCGCATTTTCCACAGTACCAATAGTTGTTCTATATTTACCTTCTCTGGATGGCCATCATTTGATCCCTTTTCAATTTTATTAAAACTGTAAATTTTGGAGGCTTTTTTATGGCTCATATAAAAGTTTGAATCGTTTTTTTCTTTTCTAACCAAACAGATTCAGATAATAACTCTCACTTAAAAGTCTGTCTATACCACAGCGATCACACCAATGTTTTCAAAGACATCACTGATTCCTCAGAATTGTACGTTGAATGGTTATTGAAATTCATTTACTATTCCATTTATGTTCGTGTCTCCGAGAAACTTTCCAAAACTTTTCATCATCATCTAAGCCCAGATTTTTTCTTACAAACGGTGAAAAAACGGTTTTTCATAGGATGTTTTGTATAAGATCATTGCATTGAGATTTTGAGCAAGGTTGTTGAGATCTCAGAAAAATTCATTACTTAGTAGATTTATATATAAATTTCACGAAAAATTGCAGTAAATACTCTGGATTTTAGATAAATTTTACAGATTTCATTGGTTTTTTAAATTTTAATTTAGACACAACTGGGATAGAGTTTCGAAAGCTAATCTTACTAAGATAATGTGGATTGTTCATTTTCAAGTAAAATGACACAATTTATCAACGTCTTGCATGATTTCTCTATAAAATTTCTGAAAATATTTGCTCCCCACCTCTTTAGTCAAACCACAGATATTTTTTTAAACTTCAGTCGATGGATTTCATTACAATTCGTGTTGATAGGAATCCCATGTCGATCATGTCGATAAAAACCCTCAATATTAACACTAAACGTACCGGAGGCGGTCAAATGACGGTTTTTTAACTTTGAATGATGATTACACCTTATATAATTTTTTTTTGCAAATTTAACGACAGGACTATTTTTATTTTCAAAATGCAAGTATTTTTGCATTTTTAAAATTTTTCTAAGTGTTGTGGTTTTTGAATAACGCATGTGGTATACCTATTCATACCGCGAGCGGTCAAATGACGGTTTACACTGTTTTCGCTAAAACTTTCTTGTTTCTCAACCGATTTCTTCAAAATTTATAGTTTTGAAAAGCCTATAATGTGACTCAAATATGTTTCACAGACCATTTTCAGCTACAATCAATTATTTTAAAGTTTTGTTAAGTCCAAGAATTTTTTTATGAAAAAACATGCTTCAGGAAAATTGCTATAAATCTGTTCATCAGTGCTCGAAAAAAATTTCACTTAGTGCATAAGAAAGCTGAAGTTAGAAGCTATATGTTTCACATACGGAAATTTTTATCAATTTTTTTTTTTAAGATCATGGCCACAAAAAATGTAAAAAAGTTGTGTAAAACCCGTACTTTTCAATCAATCAACCGCCAAAGCTGTTCCTGTTACAGTAGAAAAATTGCAAAAAATGAATTGAAAAGTTGACGTAATTTGTCACATTTTGGCATCTTTAGATTTTTTAAAAAACGAAATACATAATTTATGACGAATTTTCAAAGGTAGCTGTTTTTCAAACATTTCATCAATTCGTATTTTTGATACAATTCCTACACCTAAATTCAGTTTTGCACTAGATTTTGAGTATGTTATCGTAAGGTTTAGCCAAAAAAATTATACGCAAAAGAAAAAATATTTCATACCGGTTTTAGTGACGTAACTGCATTGGCAGTGCAATGCTTGACAATGCTTTAAAAAAAAATCCAATATAGTGTTTTACCAATTAATAATATTGCATAAATCCTTAAAACGCCAGAAAAAATTAATCATCTGAATGACTGTGGAAAAATGCATATTTGGTCAAGTTACTGACATATCCATTTTTTTGGTTCAGTAGGGACTAGTATTTTACGACAAAAAGGATTAAATCACAAAAAAATCGTTTTTTCTATTTTTTTTATTTCAATTATTTAATTTCAAACTGGCATTCCAAATAAGTTTTGATTTTTTCTTCAATTTATCTGATTTTTTTACCCAAATGTAAACTGTTCAAATAAAAAAATCTTTATATTCAGATTGTTGTTACGTTTTCTGTATTGAACTAGCTAAGTATTTATATCTCTTCACTCCCGAATCAATAAATAACTTTTTAGAGTATTTTTTATTAATCCAAAACCAAATGACTGAATGTCGTTGACTTAAATCATGGTGCCCAAAACGCAAAGAAGCAAGCACAAAATAAATCACGCATTTCTTCACGCATAATTGAATCCTTTTGCCCATTCCAACGGGAAATCGAATTCCGCAAAAACCTTCAAACAATTGTAAATGACTAAGTTCTCCCAGAGCTAGATGAACTCCTCTCGTTAAATCTGAGGCGACACAGTGACAGTTTGGAAATTCTAAAGTCATTTCGCACAGCCGCCATGACATCGCCTCTCAACTCTTGTTATCTCTTGTCGAATTTGTGTTGCACAAAGCCACATTTTGTGTGTATAGCTCACCAGAACCAGAGCAAAAATGGGAAGATAAAGGAAAAGAATAAAACCGAAACCAACAGCTTGTGTGCGTTTGCTAAGCTTAGAAGCAGGATGGAGGGGGGGGGGGGGGGGGGCGATCATCATCATTTTGAGGAAAAGTTGTTTTGTCATCATCATCATCATCTTCTGGTGTTATCGGAACAATAGGGAAGCCGAGCCAGTCAGTCGTCAGGGTCGTCCTCGTCAGTGGTTGTTCTACAAACAAGAACCAAAACGGGGAGGGGGATACGGTTGAGGGATTGGAGACAAATCCCAAAACCATCCAGAAAGTGTAACGACAGAGGGAGGGAGGAGAGGGAAATTTCAGGGCCAAATTATGATAGAATCTTGCGACAAACGACGGGGACACATCGTCTCACATACGGTTCAAGCTTCAAACTTTAACACACTGCAACACGCTTGCTCTTGCTATCATCGTTGTGTTCTATTTTATCCTATTGCAGTGCTATAAAATTATGATAAGAAGTTTTTGGAGTGGAGGAATATGACAAATTGGAAGACATCTAGAGCCAGATTCGAGTTCAGTATACGAATTTTAAATTTTATTGAGTAACTTTTCTGAAAAACCTGAAAACGTAACTGAAAAATAAGAGAGATAGGGTAACGGATTTATTTTAGACCAGAGGACCAATTTTGGACCACTTTGTCTAGCTCTCTTATAAAATAAATTATCATGATTTTTTTTTAGTAATTATTGTGAAGCCCGGGCACTTGATGGAATGCACTATTTTTTGTCATTATTGGTTGGTTTATAAGAGAGCTAGACAAGGTGGTCCAAAATAAGTCCATTACCCTATACTAATTCCATCATTTTCGAATTTTCACATATTACCTCATATAAAAAAAAATTAGCTGTCCATTTTTCCAAAAATTTAGTGCTTTGAGCTTTGTGATTTTTTTTTAATTCTTAAAGTCTTTAGCAAACCTTTAGTATGAAAAACTTTGCAACTCTTAAAAGTATTAAAAATAACAACAAAAATATTGAATTGATTTTCAACTTGCTAACATTCTAATCAACAAATTCATTCGGGAAGTTTCCCTAATTCGAGATGCTACACATATTGCAAAAGAAGTCCAAAATTAATTTGATCGCATTTTTAATTTTTGGTTTTTAAGCTCTTTTCTTTGTGTAAATCTAGTCTATTATGTTTATTCATTAATGAGAATCTGAACTGGATCTCTTCGATCCTAACGCTACAGCTGTTAAGTTCTCCTACAATGTCAACAACATTATCGATCGTCATGTGTCAAAACGTTCTTAAGTCTCAAATCTAAGAGCGGGTCACAAAAGAGTTGCGGCAAATGAAAACGCTGAAGAATAATGCCCTCCGTTATTACATCAGTGCTCTACGACCACAAACCTGCTGGCGTTTACGTCTATTGTGCAAGACAACTTTTGGCAGTTTCGACAAGGAGAACCATGATACGTCAATACGCCAAACCTGATCGTATTGGTTTTCGTGGGCTTCTACTAGAATGGTTTCGCAGCTACCTGGCAGGTCGGAATCTTATTGTCTAAACGGCCGAATTTTTCTCCAACCAATTTTCTGCCACATCTGGAGTGCCTCAAGCGAGCCATCGGGGTCCAATAATCCTGATTTATTTCAACGCAGGGCTTTTGTTCCTCGATAGACTGAATTTAGCGTATTCCGACTACCTGAAATTATTTTATCCCTTCACCTGCTCCGATGACGCCAATTTCCTGCAGGACCAGTTCAACCTTTTTGCCTATTGGTGGGAAGTCAATTGCCTGCCTGTGAATCGCAGTAAATGTTGAGTTGAGCACGGGAACGATTTCAGTGTGATTCTTGACAAACGGCTGGATTCCCAGATTCACACCAATTACATCGTCGATAAAGCTTCTAGAAGCCTAGGCCTACTATTCCGAATGAAGAAATGCGTCAAGCATACTGTTCGAAGAGTCTCTATTGTAATTTGGTTTGTTCGATCCTTGAAACCAAAATGGTGCCACACGAGACTATTTTTTTATTCGTTGATGACCCAGGTGGTAAATATTTTTTACGGATTGCATTCCAAAGCATGGCGAGCCACCGCGTCCCCCCAGTTTGCTACTCTGGGTCCATGGGTGCAATTGGACGACTCATGATACAATGCTAAGGAGCATTGTACCCCCTAAGCCATAAAATCCACCTAGGGTCGCTTGACCTTTGTTCCTACCTCGAACTGTTAAGCACACTTTCATCTTCAATGGTAGGAGGTCGTTTCGCGCTAAAGCGCTCTAATAATCGTTTCCGAATCGTCTGTCAGCAAATACCTCACTCCAACACAACTCGATGCACAACCCCTGCTCTGACGAGTTAGGACCCGACATCTCTTCGTGTTAAAAGAGGTCCCCATTTAGCGCAATTACTAACTTTGTGGATCTAAATAGTCCAGGAAGTCCAGAAACACAAAGCGAGCTGAGGTGGCAAGCTTCCTAAGCCACGTGTAGGACTCAGTCTCCTCCGAACTCTCTAGTGTTGACTTAAGTCACCACTCAGCGCCATTACCCAATTTTCAAGTCGGGTGCTTTACTCCCCGAAGCGCAAATCGAGCTGTAGACCGTCCTCATCAGGTCGCACTCGCAGTTCAGGCGCATCAATTCCTGAAACGCGTGTCGAACCCTGACACCTCCGGCTTAAACTGTGCCTCTCTGACACTAACGTGTAAAACACGTCCCTAAGTGATCGGCCCACCATTGGCCACCACTTTGCGCATATACTCGTTTTGCGCAAAACGCAAAACGAGTTGGCGATCGATCTTCCTTCTATCACGTCCGCATTTGAGGGCCATGACCCCCCGAACGCGTGTTGGACGCTCACTCTCACACCCGAGTACTGGTACCTAAGTACCCGAGTGTACCACTTCATCCGCGCGGGTTTGGCAGACCCGTCGACGGCCTCTAGTGGGTTTAGTAATAGTTCCTCTTAGCCGTACATCTCCAATACGCCGGGCTTGCAGACACGTTTTGCGCCCTGGACCACGAGGAGGTGGAACTACCAGCCCAGAGCCACAAGAGACTATGTCGTCACCGATTTGCTGTCATCTGTCCCGCATTGTTGGATGCTCTTCAATTCAACGTACCACCGCGAGGTTTCAGAAATCGAGATTTTCAGCTGTTTGACCCTCTTCGGCTGAATAATTATGAGGAAAATACACCATTTGTTGAAGTCATCAAGACATTCAACCGCTATTCCAAACATTTTGATTTTGACGTTTTGAGAGATGTAGGGGGAAAAGTTCATATAACGCCTGTTACTGTTAGAATCTGTTACATTATAAGCCTGCAAAATATTACAAACTTGTTTTAAATGCTGTGAATGGCCATGGCAAGTATGAATTTTTCTTTAAAATACCCATGGGTCGTGAAAATTTCACAGTTTAGGTTTTTCTTTACTTTGTTCTAAATTTTAAAACACTTTCAATAGAGTGTCACCAAGCAGAGAAAAATGAATAGGGCAATATTTTCTGAAACATCGATAGAGAAGAATCTAATCTAAACCAAAAATCTTACTGAACTTGCTATAATATGCTTTTCATGAGTATGTTTTGCCACAGCCTATGCACTCGTTATAACGCGCCAATCGTATTTTACTGAAAAAAGCATTAATTTTTCATATTGGCCAATTCATTGAAAGTGAACAAAAAGTTAAAAACCATTTTTTGACCGTTAATTTATCCGAAAAAGCAACTTTCAATTTTTTTTAAATATTGATTATCTTTTCAGTCGAAGTGTCTGTAAGTATTACTGTGTTTTCGGTCTTCAATAACTGAGTCGATTTGGGGTCATTTTTGAATTTCACAAACCCTGGGGTCTTAAAAGCTTCGTTTTGGTTCAAAACTCATCTGTGATTTTTTGCAGAATTTTTAGGTTTGTATGGAAAAATTGAATATTTACTACTGAAAAATCAACATCATTTTGGATTTCGTGCCAACTTATAAATTATATAAAGAAAATTTTCTGCTGATTTTGAAAATTTTTGTCGAAGACCATAACTTTCTATCTTATTAGGCAGAGAGTAAACTAGCTGTTTAACAGACGTACGTCTTTTTGGATTGAAAAACAACAAATTCAATTGACATCATTGCTGGGTGCCTAGCGAAGTGTTGCATGAAAAGTAGTAATAATATGTAGTAAAAAAAATGGTGAAAATGAGCTTGTAGAATTTATTTAGAAGCATTATCATCACCTACCAAACTTTTGTTCAGCAAAGGCTACTATGAAGTGGTAGATACAGATAGAGTAGAAGCTACCACCACACATTAATAGGCCAAGCGTAGTTCTACAAGTGGAAAACTCTCAGATAAGCACCATTTAACTCAAAAACGCATCTATCGATGTATAGGCTTCTCAGTTCTTTATCATCGCGCTCGTTACAACCAGGGTTTAGTTGCGAATCGGTTCGGTTGATAGTCTGATAGTGTCGATGTAATGTCGTGTTTATTTTGATTTTAGTAGCCTAATTTTCTAATTTTATGAAGAGTTTTTTTTTAATTGATATGTGATGGTATTGCTTCTAAATAAATTCTATCCGCCAATTTTCACCTTCTTTCATTTCTTCTAACTTACTATCCACCTTTCAAAAAAATTAAATTTTAAGATTTCCCACATAAAAAGAATATCACTTTTTACTGATAAGACCAATAAATTAAGAAAGACTATGTGAAATTTGAGGTTTTTTCCAGCTTTGCTAACTAATCAAAACCCAGAAATTTAGAATCAATTGTACGATCATTACAAACACTTTCGTTAGTTTAAACACTCTACACTCTTTTTCCGAGAATTAATTAAAAAACAAAATTCAAAAAACTATGGTTGTCGCTGAAGCAGGATCAATTGGCAAGACTGAAATTCTCTTTTAATTTTTCATACGAGTTTTAGTCTCAGATTTGAAACTCGAATTAAAGCTTTTCCAACTGATTTAACCGAAGTTACATTGATCACCAGGGTAACTGTGATCAACATGAAAATTTTCCAGATAACCAGTGTTCGGCACAAAAGCGCTAATCCGCTATTCGCTAGTTAGTCTGCTAACTTTTTGTTAGCGATTTAATTTTGCCGCTAAGTTTGGATTGATTTAGCGAGTTGAAAAGTTCCGCTATTTTTTGGTTCCGCTAATTGAAGATCGCTAACTCCCATATATTTCTATTAATCTCTTTGAATTCTTAGTGATAGAATAAACTTTTTTTCATTAATCAAGTCAAAGTGACATTGTGCATCATTCTGATTACTTAATTGGATTCATTGGAGGAATGCGTACTAGAGTTAGAGAACAGATGTATTTAGTGTCATTTTTCTCTCTTTAAGCACTTTTTTTAGCAACTTTTACAGGAGAAGATAACAATAAAAGGTGTTAAACAATATAAAACTATTTTCAGCATCTCTTCATCAGCATTTGTTTTCAAGTGGTTGAGCTATTTACTTTTCAAAATACAGTTTTTTAGAGATTTTCACGTTTGACATGCTTCTGCAAATTTGAAAAAGGGAAAAACAGGGCAAAGATTTTAAATGAGGATTATGTAAAATAATAAATAATGCCAAAACAAAAAAAAATTGCACAAAATTGCATACTATCTACTTTGCACAAAACCGATAAATCGAGTAAATTTTAAACCAAAATTTAAATTAAAAAAAAATAGAGAGATTTAGCTCCCATTTTCCACATTCTGTTCTCTTGCTCTTTCTTCAATTGTTCGAAAATTGTTTGTTTATATTTATAGAACACAGAGACTCGTTAAAACTCCTATCTTTGACAGTTTTGGTTTCGCTCATATAATTTTATAAAAATACGATCAATTTATCTAATTCTAAATTAAATACTTGGAAGTGTGTGACCGAAGAAAAATTTGATATTTGTTCCGGCCTTAATGTTGGTAAACAGTTAGCGATTAGCGCTTTAAGCTTAAAGCGATAACTTTTTTGGCACATTTAGCGTATTTAATTAGCGATCGTTAACTTTGTATGAGTTAGTGGTTTAATAAGCGGCGCTAATTTTTCAGCTAGTGATGCCGAGCACTGCAGATAACCAGCAATAACTAAGTGTAATGTTAAAATTTCTCTAAACTTGTTATACGCTTAAAACTTCTAAGTTTAGTTTCAAACTTGGAAAAACTTGGTTTGTTTATGAAAATTTTAAATGTAAGTAAAAATGTTATTTCAAAATCTTGAAATATCTATTTTTTCGATGGCTCGCATACAAACACCCTTCCTGATGAAATCAAAGCATTTAAAGGCAAACAGATTGGTTTATGAGAGAGTTCAACTTTTAGCCATTGTAAAAGTATAGTTTTGGTGTAGTTTGTGGTAAATTTTTGATATTTAAAAAAATAGGGACATTTTCCAAGAGTCTGCCAACCTAGGACCAAAGGCTAGATTAGATACCCTATCAAATGGTAAAGCTTTAAGGAAAAAGTAAATAGAGAATAGTGCGAGGGTCTAGGGAATTCAATGAAGGCAAAATTTCATTCGTATTTTTAGTTAAAATTACATCAGTAATGTTAAAAAGTTAAGCCCCTTAATTTAGGCAGAATCATTGTCCATTTTTTTATTTTAATTGTTGTTCGGTCTTAATATCCTAAATATCCCGAACTGTTTTATCAATTGATAAACTAGCGTTTGTCAATATTATGAAGGTGTGTTGTATCCTTTGAAGAAAACTCGTTGAAACCGTCTAAATAGAGACTGATCAATGTTGCCCAAAGCATCAAATTCTAAACACAGACGAAATCGTTTTTGAAATCAAATTTAAAGTCGTCTAATAAACTTCTGCAACCATGTTTAACGTTCATAGGAGTCCAGTACTGGTTTTAAAAATATGAAACATGCCACATACCCCTAAACCAAAAAAAAACTATCGAAAAATATTGAAAAAAAAGTGATCAATCTTACCCCGTTTTACGGTTTTTATTTTTTGTTACTATCCTCTGCAGTAGTCAAAATCCTGAATTCTGAAAAAGCAATTGACCATTTTCAAATTATTTCCATCATAAAAATATTCTCATAGTTGAATTACGAATTTCTTTAAGTGATTCTCATGACAATAATAACTCTATTTCTAATTGAGATTTCCAAGTCTTGTGTTTTTCTTCAGTTTTATGGTTTTTTTTATTTTGAAAACTCGAGATCTGTGTTAAAACTACTGAACTGTTTTAAAAATAATAAATTGAAAAAAATCCCAATCATTTAAAAAATCAATTCCTGTAGGCTCTAACCATAAATTTAACTCTCAATTTTTATTTGAACTTAATTTCATACAAAATTCAAGCTAGATTGAACAGCTGTAGCTACTTGCATTAAGTCTAAAGAGCGAATGCGATACTAAGACATTTTACTCAAGAGTAGTTTATTTTTATTTATTTACATAGTATTCCGTCTCACGACATAACAAGAGAAGTATACAAATTTTTTTAAAGCTTAAATTCAGACAAATGATCTACTCCAGATCACATCACGATAAGCTTTATCACAAAAATGTTGTAGCGGTTCCAAGTATTACGGATTTTCTCAATAATTGAGCTTTTTTTAATAAAATTCCCTCCAGTGTCTCTACAATCAGAAAATCTGAAGATAATGGATTTAAATGGATTCATATTATTCCAGATAATTTTAATAAATTCAGAATTTCGGACCCTCTCAAACCGCTGCCAGGATTGCCGATTTTTAAATTTAAGGATAAAAAAATATTTTTAAGTAAATTTTTTTGTTTTAATTGTTCTGTAACTAGTTTGAAATAATTCAGAAAAATTTTCAAAGTTTTTGATAAGATTGTTGAGCTACCAGTTCAATTTAAAAATATGTATAGTAGAATTTAAGACAATTCGCTCCTCTGAAATCATAAAACACTTAGAATATGCATATTTTTAAAGATTTCACATAGAAAGTCCTCCTACGAAACACACCATAGCTAGTAGGTATAGCAAGATTTAATCTTCATCATTTGACAATAGTACATTTGAACTTCAAGAAAACGAAATCAATCCAAAACTAAGGTAGCTGATTTTGCACACCTCAGAAATACTCTTCTGAAACAAATCTCATGCATCATTATTTTACTTTAAATCAACATCAACTGGAACTGAACAGATCATCAGAAATCTATCTCAAGTTTAAAGCTTTTTATAGCAAATGGTCTCCTATTTACTACTACAAGCACTATTTTATTTCAATGCCATCCTCTCAAAAAACAATTGGACACTAGTAGATAGGTAGTAGAAAACACTACTCCACCCATCAATCCGTCCATCCAAGAATCAAACTTGCAACTCACTTCGTTTTTAACGGTTGTTCGGATAGGTTGTTCTCGCTCGTCGTTTTTCTTAAGTCTAAGCACGTGTTTTCTAAACAGTTTTTCTTCAAGAAGAAATATATCTTTTATTTAATCGAATTCACGTGTCCACATCGGGTTTCGGGATAGTTTTTTTTTACACTTATCTCATCATCGAGAGTTTATCAAGAAGTAGTTTTATCTTACTTCGTTCGAAAGTATTATTCTGAATAAAAGCGCAATCGTGACGCGGAATTTAGATCGCTGCCGTGAAAGAAAAAAAGTTTAGTTCAAGTGTAGTTTCGAGGAACTACCGCATCCAAACGAGGGAAAAAATTGCACGCGTTTTCTTCGTGTAAAGTGTCGAATCCGGATCGAGTGATTTACTGATTAAAAAGTATTGAGAATTGTGCTCCAAATTCCAAGTGTTATTGCAATCGTTTTTACAAGAAATTCTTTGAAAGAAAAGAATCGTTAACTTTTTTTTTTATTCTTGCAATTTTGATATATTGCGCTTTTAATCGTCGAGAATCCCGTTGCCTTCGCAAGTTCGTAAAACCGCGCCGCGAAATGAAAGTGCTAACGTTCCAGGAAAGCCGCCAACGGTTCTTCGACCCGTTCAGCACGATGAGCGAACCAATCGATTATACGGAAGCGTAAGTATCTAACGGGAATTTTTTTTTTCTATTGGTTGCCCCAATTTACAGTTAGTCGCCGATCGCCATTTTGTTTTGAAAGCTAGCGACACCTACACAATCGAGCGGTACTTTGTGGTATGAATTTAAAACAATAGTCATTAGTTTGTGGTTGTATTGGTGAAGCACTTTTCCACCCTTTGTTGTAGGGAAGTGTTCCCAGATGGAATTTTTTACTTGTTGAATCACGATATTTAAAATAAGACTTTTGCTGTTATATGCAATTCTCCAGTTCAAGCTTTCGAAATCTTAAACAGAAGATTAGGTATTACTTAACAAGTTTATTGTTAATTATATTTTTCCTTTGGAAGCTCTTCATCATGTAATAATTTCTAAAACAAGCATTTTCCCTGTATTTAACTAACATTTCAAATTATAGCCTCAAACTGACTCTTAGTAAGAATGATGATATAAAAAATTTCTGATCAATTTTTCACAAATTTATAGAAAAAAGTTTCAACTTCGCATTACATGTGATTTAAGAATAAAAAAATGTTCAAACTCAGTTCCTATTAACCTTTTCATTGCTAAATGATGATGTAAAATATTATTTAATAAAAACAAAATAATTTTTTGTCTGGACTTTATATTTTGTTAAACTTTTTAATAAGGTACAATTTTTTCAATCCTTCATTCATATTTTTAGGCATGATTTTTTCACCTTAAACCATTTTTTTAACCGAGATTCGATAACATGATTGTATTATTTAAAAATTTCAACTACTTTGAATTTTAAATCAATAGTTTTTTTCTCCTACTGTCTTATCAAAAAAATTTCTACAGAATTCGGTGTTTTGAATTGTTCAATCAATTGCAAGGCCGTTTGTTTCTGAGTCCACAATTGATATTTTGAAAACTAAAGCATTAGATTCCGAAATAGTGAGTTAAAATACATCATTATAACTACGTTTTTTAACAACTGCTGCTTGAAGCTTTCGAAACTGGGTCAAGTTTTGCACAGTTATTTCGAGCATTTTCGTGAAAGTGATGAGGCAATTTTTCCGAAATATTTTGTCAAAACATTGTTATACATATATTAAAAAAAAATAAGATAAGAAATAATTGTTCAACCATTTTCTTACAGTTTCAGGACAGATTTTAGACAGGCTTTTAAATTCTTTTACAGCTTTGTAAAATAGTTCTGAATAATTTTAGACAGTTTTGTGACTATTTTAAAATAATTTTCCCAAAGTATCAAAAATGATTTAGAAACTAATTTTTAAGAAACACTTAAATTCTCAAAATTCTCAAATTTCTAAAATTAACAAATTGATGAAATCAAGAAAAATCTAATAGGTCGACATATTTTAAACATTTTAGAGAATTAAAATTTGTCAAAATTCGACAAAATATCAAAATATGCAATTCTCAAACAATTTCAGTAATTTTCGAATCATATAAAATTCTCAAAATGTTAAATTTATCAAATTTTAAGAACTTTCCAAATTTAGAAAATTTAACAATACTCTAAATTCTTACAATTTTTCCAATATATTCCAGTTGAGATTCCTAAATTGTCAAAAAAGTCAAATTATTCGGTACTCCAAATTTTTAAAAATTCTTTAAATTCTTTAGATAATGAAACAATTCTAAGTTCTCAGAATTTTTCAAAATTTCAAAATATTTCAAAAATCCTCATAATTTACAATTTTTTATTAAATTTTTCAAATTTTACAACTTTAAAATTAATAAGATCTATTAATTTCAGATTAAAAAGTATTCGAGGTTTTTTTTTTCACAGTTCGAAAAAAATAAAATTGTTCAACAACCTGCAAGGTCTCTAGTATTTTTCATTTTTCAAAGTTTCAAAACATTTAAAATTCAAATTTAAAAAAAAATGAAATTTTCAAGACATTCAAATTATTGAAATTTAAAAATAGTGAAATCTTGAAAATAATTCAACATTTAAAAAAATTAAAATTTGTCAAAACTTGACAAAATATCAAAATATGCAATGCTCACAAAATTTCACCAATTTAGGAATTCTATGAAATTCTCAAAATGTTTAAAATTTCTTAAATTCTAAGAACTTTCAAAATTTTAGTAAGAATTCTAAAATTGTCAAAATAGTCAAATGATTCGATACTCCAAACTTTTAAAAATTATTTAAATTGTTGAAACATTTCTAAGTTCCCAGAATTCTTCAAAAAGTTCAAAAAATCTCCATAAATTACAATTTTTACATTTATAAATATTTAAAATTTTAAAATCTTAAATTGAATAATTCCACAAATTTTAGATTAAAAAGATTTTAAGGTTTTTTTACAGTAAAAAAAATATAATTTTTTGACTACCTGTGAGTTCTCTACTTTTTTCAATTTTCAAAGTTTTCAAAACTTTTAAAATTCATAACAACTCCAAAAAAATCGAAATACTCTAGACTCAAAAAAAAAATTTAAATTTAAAAATATTGTTACAATTTTGAAATTGTAAATTCTCGAAAATAAGAAATTTTCAAAAATTCTAAAAATTCAGATATTTTAAATATTGATAAATTGACAATTCGATAATATCTCAAAATAATCTAATTGGTCAAACAAATTTTAATGATTTTTAAGAACTAAAATTTGTCCAAATTTTACAAAATATCGAAATTAGCAATGTTTAGAAAATTTCAGCAATTTTCAAATTATATAAAATTCCCAAAATGTTTAAAATTTCTAAAATTAGACGAAATTTCAAGATTTAAAAATTTAACATAACTCTTATTTTTTTTAAATTTTCAAATATTTTCAAGTAATATTTGAACTAAATTGACTAAATTGTCAGAATAGTCCAAATTTTCAATACTCCAATTTTTTAAAAGTTCCTTAAAACGTTAAAACGTCTTTAAATTCCCAAAACTCTTCAAATTTTCAAAACGTTTTAAAAATGCTCAAAATTTACAATATTTTTAGAATTCAAAAGATTTTAAAATCTAAATAAATATTGAATTTTAGAATGAAATGTTTTTGAGATTTTTTTTCATACTTAAATAAAACTAAATTGTTAAACGATCTGAAAATCTTCTATAGTTTTAAATTCGCAAAATTTTCAAAACTTTTAAAATTCATGACAATTACAAAGAAAAATTTAAATACACAAGACACTCAAAATTTCAAATTGTTGTGACAATTTTAAAATTTTGAAATCTCAAAAATATGTTCATATATGCAATATTTAAAAATTTGAAAAATATTTGAAACTTTCAAATATCTTGAAATTTTAAAATATTTGATACTTTTAAATATCTTGAATTTTTTTTAATTTTCATAGAAGTTCAATTGATTAAAATTGTACAAAACCTAAAGCAGCTCAATATTTTCAAATTTCCGTTAATTTCATAATATTTTCAAATTCCAAACATTAAATTTGAAATGTTCAACCATTAACAAAAATGATAGAAATGACAAAAATGAAAAAAAATGATAAAAATGACAAAAATGACAAAAATGACAAATATGACAAAAATGACAAAAATGACAAAAATGACAAAAATGACAAAAATGACAAAAATGACAAAAATGACAAAAATGACAAAAATGACAAAAATGACAAAAATGACAAAAATGACAAAAATGACAAAAATGACAAAAATGACAAAAATGACAAAAATGACAAAAATGACAAAAATGACAAAAATGACAAAAATGACAAAAATGACAAAAATGACAAAAATGACAAAAATGACAAAAATGACAAAAATGACAAAAATGACAAAAATGACAAAAATGACAAAAATGACAAAAATGACAAAAATGACAAAAATGACAAAAATGACAAAAATGACAAAAATGACAAAAATGACAAAAATGACAAAAATGACAAAAATGACAAAAATGACAAAAATGACAAAAATGACAAAAATGACAAAAATGACAAAAATGACAAAAATGACAAAAATGACAAAAAATGACAAAAATGACAAAAATGACAAAAATGACAAAAATGACAAAAATGACAAAAATGACAAAAATGACAAAAATGACAAAAATGACAAAAATGACAAAAATGACAAAAATGACAAAAATGACAAAAATGACAAAAATGACAAAAATGACAAAAATGACAAAAATGACAAAAATGACAAAAATGACAAAAATGACAAAAATGACAAAAATGACAAAAATGACAAAAATGACAAAAATGACAAAAATGACAAAAATGACAAAAATGACAAAAATGACAAAAATGACAAAAATGACAAAAATGACAAAAATGACAAAAATGACAAAAATGACAAAAATGACAAAAATGACAAAAATGATAAAAATGACAAAAATGACAAAAATGACAAAAATGACAAAAATGACAAAAATGACAAAAATGACAAAAATGACAAAAATGACAAAAATGACAAAAATGACAAAAATGACAAAAATGACAAAAATGACAAAAATGACAAAAATGACAAAATTGACAAAAATGACAAAAATGACAAAAATGACAAAAATGACAAAAGTGACAAAAATGACAAAAATGACAAAAATGACAAAAATGATAAAAATGATAAAAATGATAAAAATGACAAAAATGACAAAAATGACAAAAATGACAAAAATGACAAAAATGACAAAAATGACAAAAAAGACAAAAATGACAAAAATGACAAAAATGACAAAAATGACAAAAATGACAAAAATGACAAAAATGACAAAAATGACAAAAATGACAAAAATGACAAAAATGACAAAAATGACAAAAATGACAAAAATGACAAAAATGACAAAAATGACATAAATGACAAAAATGACAAAAATGACAAAAATGACAAAAATGACAAAAATGACAAAAATGACAAAAATGACAAAAATGACAAAAATGACAAAAATGACAAAAATGACAAAAATGACAAAAATGACAAAAATGACAAAAATGACAAAAATGACAAAAATGACAAAAATGACAAAAATGACAAAAATGACAAAAATGACAAAAATGACAAAAATGACAAAAATGACAAAAATGACAAAAATGACAAAAATGACAAAAATGACAAAAATGACAAAAATGACAAAAATGACAAAAATGACAAAAATGACAAAAATGACAAAAATGACAAAAATGACAAAAATGACAAAAATGACAAAAATGACAAAAATGACAAAAATGACAAAAATGACAAAAATGACAAAAATGACAAAAATGACAAAAATGACAAAAATGACAAAAATGACAAAAATGACAAAAATGACAAAAATGACAAAAATGACAAAAATGACAAAAATGACAAAAATGACAAAAATGACAAATATGACAAAAATGACAAAAATGACAAAAATGACAAAAATGACAAAAATGACAAAAATGACAAAAATGACAAAAATGACAAAAATGACAAAAATGACAAAAATGACAAAAATGACAAAAATGACAAAAATGACAAAAATGACATAAATGACAAAAATGACAAAAATGACAAAAATGACAAAAATGACAAAAATGACAAAAATGACAAAAATGACAAAAATGACAAAAATGACAAAAATAACAAAAATGACAAAAATGACAAAAATGACAAAAATGACATAAATGACAAAAATGACAAAAATGACAAAAATGACAAAAATGACAAAAATGACAAAAATGACAAAAATGACAAAAATGACAAAAATGACAAAAATGACAAAAATGACAAAAATGACAAAAATGACAAAAATGACAAAAATGACAAAAATGACAAAAATGACAAAAATGACAAAAATGACAAAAATGACAAAAATGACAAAAATGACAAAAATGACAAAAATGACATAAATGACAAAAATGACAAAAATGACAAAAATGACAAAAATGACAAAAATGACAAAAATGACAAAAATGACAAAAATGACAAAAATGACAAAAATGACAAAAATGACAAAAATGACAAAAATGACAAAAATGACAAAAATGACAAAAATGACAAAAATGACAAAAATGACAAAAATGACAAATATGACAAAAATGACAAATATGACAAAAATGACAAAAATGACAAAAATGACAAAAATGACAAAAATGACAAAAATGACAAAAATGACAAAAATGACAAAAATGACAAAAATGACAAAAATGACAAAAATGACAAAAATGACAAAAATGACATAAATGACAAAAATGACAAAAATGACAAAAATGACAAAAATGACAAAAATGACAAAAATGACAAAAATGACAAAAATGACAAAAATGACAAAAATGACAAAAATGACAAAAATGACAAAAATGACAAAAATGACAAAAATGACAAAAATGACAAAAATGACAAAAATGACAAAAATGACAAAAATGACAAAAATGACAAAAATGACAAAAATGACAAAAATGATAAGAATGACAAAAATGACAAAAATGACAAAAATGACAAAAATGGCAAAAATGGCAAAAATGACAAAAATGACAAAAATGACAAAAATGACAAAAATGACAAAAATGACAAAAATGACAAAAATGACAAAAATGACAAAAATGACAAAAATGACAAAAATGACAAAAATGACAAAAATGACAAAAATGACAAAAATGACAAAAATGACAAAAATGACAAAAATGACAAAAATGACAAAAATGACAAAAATGACAAAAATGACAAAAATGACAAAAATGACAAAAATGACAAAAATGACAAAAATGACAAAAATGACAAAAATGACAAAAATGACAAAAATGACAAAAATGACAAAAATGACAAAAATGACAAAAATGACAAAAATGACAAAAATGACAAAAATGACAAAAATGACAAAAATGACAAAAATGACAAAAATGACAAAAATGACAAAAATGACAAAAATGACAAAAATGACAAAAATGACAAAAATGACAAAAATGACAAAAATGACAAAAATGACAAAAATGACAAAAATGACAAAAATGACAAAAATGACAAAAATGACAAAAATGACAAATTGATAAAAATGACAAAAATGACAAAAATGACAAAAATGACAAAAATGACAAAAATGACAAAAATGACAAAAATGACAAAAATGACAAAAATGACAAAAATGACAAAAATGACAAAAATGACAAAAATGACAAAAATGACAAAAATGACAAAAATGACAAAAATGACAAAAATGACAAAAATGACAAAAATGACAAAAATGACAAAAATGACAAAAATGACAAAAATGACAAAAATGACAAAAATGACAAAAATGACAAAAATGACAAAAATGACAAAAATGACAAAAATGACAAAAATGACAAAAATGACAAAAATGACAAAAATGACAAAAATGACAAAAATGACAAAAATGACAAAAATGACAAAAATGACAAAAATGACAAAAATGACAAAAATGACAAAAATGACAAAAATGACAAAAATGACAAAAATGACAAAAATGACAAAAATGACAAAAATGACAAAAATGACAAAAATGACAAAAATGACAAAAATGACAAAAATGACAAAAATGACAAAAATGACAAAAATGACAAAAATGACAAAAATGACAAAAATGACAAAAATGACAAAAATGACAAAAATGACAAAAATGACAAAAATGACAAAAATGACAAAAATGACAAAAATGACAAAAATGACAAAAATGACAAAAATGACAAAAATGACAAAAATGACAAAAATGACAAAAATGACAAAAATGACAAAAATGACAAAAATGACAAAAGTGACAAAAGTGACAAAAATGACAAAAATGACAAAAATGACAAAAATGATAAAAATGATAAAAATGACAAAAATGACAAAAATGACAAAAATGACAAAAATGACAAAAATGACAAAAATGACAAAAATGACAAAAATGACAAAAATGACAAAAATGACAAAAATGACAAAAATGACAAAAATGACAAAAATGACAAAAATGACAAAAATGACAAAAATGACAAAAATGACAAAAATGACAAAAATGACAAAAATGACAAAAATGACAAAAATGACAAAAATGACAAAAATGACAAAAATGACAAAAATGACAAAAATGACAAAAATGACAAAAATGACAAAAATGACAAAAATGACAAAAATGACAAAAATGACAAAAATGACAAAAATGACAAAAATGACAAAAATGACAAAAATGACAAAAATGACAAAAATGACAAAAATGACAAAAATGACAAAAATGACAAAAATGACAAAAATGACAAAAATGACAAAAATGACAAAAATGACAAAAATGACAAAAATGACAAAAATGACAAAAATGACAAAAATGACAAAAATGACAAAAATGACAAAAATGACAAAAATGACAAAAATGACAAAAATGACAAAAATGACAAAAATGACAAAAATGACAAAAATGACAAAAATGACAAAAATGACAAAAATGACAAAAATGACAAAAATGACAAAAATGACAAAAATGACAAAAATGACAAAAATGACAAAAATGACAAAAATGACAAAAATGACAAAAATGACAAAAATGACAAAAATGACAAAAATGACAAAAATGACAAAAATGACAAAAATGACAAAAATGACAAAAATGACAAAAATGACAAAAATGACAAAAATGACAAAAATGACAAAAATGACAAAAATGACAAAAATGACAAAAATGACAAAAATGACAAAAATGACAAAAATGACAAAAATGACAAAATGACAAAAATGACAAAAATGACAAAAATGACAAAAATGACAAAAATGACAAAAATGACAAAAATGACAAAAATGACAAAAATGACAAAAATGACAAAAATGACAAAAATGACAAAAATGACAAAAATGACAAAAATGACAAAAATGACAAAAATGACAAAAATGACAAATATGACAAAAATGACAAAAATGACAAAAATGACAAAAATGACAAAAATGACAAAAATGACAAAAATGACAAAAATGACAAAATGACAAAAATGACAAAAATGACAAAAATGACAAAAATGACAAAAATGACAAAAATGACAAAAATGACAAAAATGACAAAAATGACAAAAATGACAAAAATGACAAAAATGACAAAAATGACAAAAATGACAAAAATGACAAAAATGACAAAAATGACAAAAATGACAAAAATGACAAAAATGACAAAAATGACAAAAATGACAAAAATGACAAAAATGACAAAAATGACAAAAATGACAAAAATGACAAAAATGACAAAAATGACAAAAATGACAAAAATGACAAAAATGACAAAAATGACAAAAATGACAAAAATGACAAAAATGACAAAAATGACAAAAATGACAAAAATGACAAAAATGACAAAAATGACAAAAATGACAAAAATGACAAAAATGACAAAAATGACAAAAATGACAAAAATGACAAAAATGACAAAAATGACAAAAATGACAAAAATGACAAAAATGACAAAAATGACAAAAATGACAAAAATGACAAAAATGACAAAAATGACAAAAATGACAAAAATGACAAAAATGACAAAAATGACAAAAATGACAAAAATGACAAAAATGACAAAAATGACAAAAATGACAAAAATGACAAAAATGACAAAAATGACAAAAATGACAAAAATGACAAAAATGACAAAAATGACAAAAATGACAAAAATGACAAAAATGACAAAAATGACAAAAATGACAAAAATGACAAAAATGACAAAAATGACAAAAATGACAAAAATGACAAAAATGACAAAAATGACAAAAATGACAAAAATGACAAAAATGACAAAAATGACAAAAATGACAAAAATGACAAAAATGACAAAAATGACAAAAATGACAAAAATGACAAAAATGACAAAAATGACAAAAATGACAAAAATGACAAAAATGACAAAATGACAAAAATGACAAAAATGACAAAAATGACAAAAATGACAAAAATGACAAAAATGACAAAAATGACAAAAATGACAAAAATGACAAAAATGACAAAAATGACAAAATGACAAAAATGACAAAAATGACAAAAATGACAAAAATGACAAAAGTGACAAAAATGACAAAAATGACAAAAATGACAAAAATGATAAAAATGATAAAAATGATAAAAATGACAAAAATGACAAAAATGACAAAAATGACAAAAATGACAAAAATGACAAAAATGACAAAAAAGACAAAAATGACAAAAATGACAAAAATGACAAAAATGACAAAAATGACAAAAATGACAAAAATGACAAAAATGACAAAAATGACAAAAATGACAAAAATGACAAAAATGACAAAAATGACAAAAATGACATAAATGACAAAAATGACAAAAATGACAAAAATGACAAAAATGACAAAAATGACAAAAATGACAAAAATGACAAAAATGACAAAAATGACAAAAATGACAAAAATGACAAAAATGACAAAAATGACAAAAATGACAAAAATGACAAAAATGACAAAAATGACAAAAATGACAAAAATGACAAAAATGACAAAAATGACAAAAATGACAAAAATGACAAAAATGACAAAAATGACAAAAATGACAAAAATGACAAAAATGACAAAAATGACAAAAATGACAAAAATGACAAAAATGACAAAAATGACAAAAATGACAAAAATGACAAAAATGACAAAAATGACAAAAATGACAAAAATGACAAAAATGACAAAAATGACAAAAATGACAAAAATGACAAAAATGACAAAAATGACAAAAATGACAAAAATAACAAAAATGACAAATATGACAAAAATGACAAAAATGACAAAAATGACAAAAATGACAAAAATGACAAAAATGACAAAAATGACAAAAATGACAAAAATGACAAAAATGACAAAAATGACAAAAATGACAAAAATGACAAAAATGACAAAAATGACATAAATGACAAAAATGACAAAAATGACAAAAATGACAAAAATGACAAAAATGACAAAAATGACAAAAATGACAAAAATGACAAAAATGACAAAAATAACAAAAATGACAAAAATGACAAAAATGACAAAAATGACATAAATGACAAAAATGACAAAAATGACAAAAATGACAAAAATGACAAAAATGACAAAAATGACAAAAATGACAAAAATGACAAAAATGACAAAAATGACAAAAATGACAAAAATGACAAAAATGACAAAAATGACAAAAATGACAAAAATGACAAAAATGACAAAAATGACAAAAATGACAAAAATGACAAAAATGACAAAAATGACAAAAATGACAAAAATGACAAAAATGACATAAATGACAAAAATGACAAAAATGACAAAAATGACAAAAATGACAAAAATGACAAAAATGACAAAAATGACAAAAATGACAAAAATGACAAAAATGACAAAAATGACAAAAATGACAAAAATGACAAAAATGACAAAAATGACAAAAATGACAAAAATGACAAAAATGACAAAAATGACAAAAATGACAAAAATGACAAAAATGACAAAAATGACAAAAATGACAAAAATGACAAAAATGACAAAAATGACAAAAATGACAAAAATGACAAAAATGACAAAAATGACAAAAATGACAAAAATGACAAAAATGACAAAAATGACAAAAATGACAAAAATGACAAAAATGACAAAAATGACATAAATGACAAAAATGACAAAAATGACAAAAATGACAAAAATGACAAAAATGACAA
>NC_073692.1:39993361-39995861 GCF_029784155.1 Uranotaenia lowii
TCCGATGGGAGGCTCGTTCGTAGGAGTTCGTCGTAGGTGATGTTCCACAGAACCGGGCCGAGAATTGACCCCTGTGGAACACCCGCCGAAACCTCTTGTGTTCGCAAACCCTCGCCGGTCATATACTGCAGTTGGCGATTGTGGAAGTAACTTTCCACAAGCCTATACAGATATGCCGGGATCCTCATTTGGATGAGCGACGACGCAATCGCTGTCCAACTGACACTGTTGAAGGCGTTCTTCACATCCAGAGTGACAACCGCACAAAAGCGGAGCCCTCTCCTCTTGGTCAGCCTGGCTCTGTCCGCTACCTCGATGACCGAGCGGATGGCATCTACGGTGCTGCGACCTCGACGGAAACCAAACTGTTTCCCCGAGAGTCCGCCCTCACTTTCCGTGTATCTCTGAAGTCGGTTCTGAATCACCTTCTCCAGGACCTTACCCGCTGTATCCAGTAGACAGATCGGCCGATATGCCGATGGGTCTCCTGGACGCTTACCCGGCTTTGGCAGAAGAACAAGTTTCTGCCGTTTCCACGTGTCAGGAAACACCCGTTCCGTCACGTATCGTTGCAACGATGTTCGGAACATATCGGGGAATTCCCTAATCGCGGCCTTCACCGCGACGTTCGGAATGCCGTCCGGTCCGGGGGCCTTCCTCGGTTGGAGAGACTTGGCGATCTCGCGAAGTTCTTCCACCGTTATCCTCTCTTCGGCGCTGGTGTCCCAGTCATACGGGACTGTTGGCCAGCGGGTAACATCGTGCTGTGGGAACAGCTCATTGATGATGACTCTCAGTTTATCGGGGCACGTTTCAGGTGGTGCGCCCCCACTTTTAGTTCTGCCCATGACTATCCGATAGGCATCACCCCATGGACAGTCGTTGGCGTCACGGCATAACTGTTTGAAACGTGCCCTCTTGCTTGCGTTGATGGCCCTGCGGAGGGCCGATCTCGCGCTTGTGAAGAGTGGCCTACGCTCCGTTCGCTCTTCTTGGGTCCTTGCGTTCTGCATCCTGCGCCTTGCCCTATGGCAGTCGGCGCGCAGACCCGCAATTTCCTCCGTCCACCAGTAGACGGGTGGCCTAGTGCTTTTATGCTTGGCCCTTCTCGGCATCGCAGCATCGCAAGCGCGAGCTAGAACCCTCGTCAGTTCTTCCGCGGACAGGTTGTCCAGGTTCCTCTCCCAGTGCAACGCTTCGACAAAGACGTTCTGGTCGAACTGCGTTGTCTTCCAGAGGCGTTCTCCTGTACGAGACTCGCGTCTACCTGTCCGCGTACTTGAGCCTAGCCGATAGCGAATCGCGAAGTGATCGCTATTCGTGTAGGCCTCGCTCACCATCCAATCGCTTACCAACCCCGGGCTACCGAAGGTGACATCTATGGTTGACTCGCTCCCGTTCCAACTTTGGTAGGTACTGGTATTCCCTACGTTGGCCAGATCCACATTAAGCCTCGCCAGGGCTTCTAAAAGAGTTTGACCTCTGGGGTTTGTGAGGCGGCTACCCCATTCAACGGCCCACGCGTTAAAGTCGCCAGCAATAACGATGGGGCTTTTCCCCATTAGCACATCCACCATCTTGTCAACCATAGTGCCAAACCTCTCCAAGGACCACCTTGGGGGAGCATAGCAGCTACAGAAGTAGATCCCGTTAACTTTGGCCACCACCATGCCTTCGTATTCCGTCGCCACAACTTCTTGTATGGGGAAACTACCTGTAACCCATATCGCGGCCAGTTTGGCATCATCAGTCGCCCAATTAATGCCATTCGCAGCTCTGCGATATGGGTCTGCCACTAGCGCGATGTTCAACTTTTCCTCAACTGTCATCTGCCGCAACAGCTGGTGTGCTGTGTAGCAGTGGTTGAGGTTAAGTTGGACGACCTCTATGCTCTTGGCGCCCGGGGTGGTACCGCCTGCGCCTTTGTGTAGGCGGGGCACCTAGGGTTGCCAACAGCGTGGTCTCCAGCGCAGACAGGGCATTTAGCAGGCTTTTTGCAGTTAGCCGACTTGTGGCCGGTTTCGCTGCAGCGCCAGCATATGCCACTTCTGTCTGGCCCAGTGCAGTCGAACGACTTGTGACCGTTCAACAGGCACTTGAAGCACCGGTCCGGTTGCTGGGGGATGGATATCTGACAGATAGACCATCCCACCTTTAGCCGCCCACACTTAAGTGCGGCGTTTGCTGCTGCAACCGGAAGTTTGACCAGCCCAATCTGCATACCAGATTTGGGAGGGCCATTCCGCAGACGAACCGTCATCTGGTCAGAGCAGATTTTGCACTGCTCGACCAGTGCCACCCGCAGTTCGTCTTCCGTCGTGACTTCATCCAGGTTTTTAACCCGGATGGTCACTTCCTTACAGAGGGCACGCACCTCAGCCTTGTCACCAAGGGCTTCGGCGGCCTTAGCCGTAAGGGTCCCGCTGGAGTTTCCAGCACCACGCTTCAGTTCGAGGATCATCTCGCCGGTGCGTGTCCGACGGATCCTCCGAACTTTCTC
>NC_073692.1:40000861-40026741 GCF_029784155.1 Uranotaenia lowii
ATTTTTAGGATTCCTTATAAAGAAAGAAAAATTAATAAGATTCAGAGTTATACGTTGAAGGCTGCAATTGCAATGCTTTGATAGCCGCCGGAAATTTAAACGGGGGAGTAGAAATTTTATTAGATGATTAAATCTGAGGTTTTAAGCTTTATACAATTCTATTTTATTGACCAATTTTAACTTTTGATTTATTTTTGGCCATCAATTCTACCATCCAATTTGGAAAAAAAATCGTTTGGTAATGCGAGTTCAAACAAATGATATCAAAGAATTTTAACATTGATCACTCTTCAAAATAATTAATAGAATGATTGTGTCCGAGGATAAAAAAAACTTAAATAAGACCATTTCCATAACATTCAAATTGTAATTTCGGTTCAGAGATGATTTATTTTTGATAACTTCAAGAAACTTTAAGTAAAACTTTCTACATTTAAGAAAAATTAATCATTAAACAGTGTTCAATTAAAAAGCGAAAAAAGCACACATACAATTAAAAACATGCAAAATGAATCTTAAACATAGTTCAACAAGGTTCGGAAGTGTTTTCTGGAAATTTTTAAGTGATAAAACTTAAATATACTATTGTACAAGTAGGTCATCCATCTTGAAAAGTGGGATAATCTCCAAAAGAAATTTTCATCGAATGGAGGATGGGAAAGATAGAAAATTATTTTATCATTTGCATTTAAAAAATTAAAGGCCAAATCTATTGAGCTACTTAGAAAAAAGGTGGGTTAAAAAAAATTTTTTTGGGATAGGGAAAGGGTAAGAAAATTATTTTGAAATGCTATTGACAATCCTCAAAACTATATGCTTCTTCAAAAAAAAAAAAAAATTAAATCGATAATCACAGTGAATAATCTCAATAAAAACTTTCAAAAGACTTACTAAACATACGTGGCCAAACATGAGCCAAATTTCTTAAAATGATGAATATAAAGCTTCCAACATTTCGAAAAATCAAACGACTCATTTTGATTTATTTTTTGTGAACCCGAGCAAGGCCGGGTAAAATAAGCTAGTGTAATATAATTGCTAAGTCAACTCAGCTTTATTTTTAATTCTCTGTAATGATTACGATAAAATCTGGTCTTAAGGGGGGAGTAGGGTCTAACACTTTCAAAAAATCGTTTTTTTTTTATTTTCTTATTGTAAATCATTTCAAGAATGTTGTGTCAAATTTTCAAGTCAATCGATGCAAAACTGTAGAAATTATAGGCCTTTATCTCCTCTTATAGGCCTTTATTCTCTTATCTAAGCAGAAACTTCAAACGCGTTTTTCTCGAAAGCACATTTTTTTAGTCCGTGGACATCGCCATTTGAAAACTACTTCATCGGTTCTTTTCAAATTTGGAACATATTTTCTACATATAAAATACCAAACCCCAACGATTTTCTTTTTTTTTACTTTGGGGAGATTTTACAGATAAAAAATGGCGAACTTTTTCGTGAAAAATCGTAGTTTTTACTTCAAACAGCCACACAAATTTCATAAAAAATTTTTTTAAGTTAAATGAAATCGTTGGGGTCCAGAAAAACATCTATTAAAAATATTTTGCTCTGATTTTTTGACTTCAGATGATTCTGTGCTGGGATACAGTGTCCACTGCAAATCCTGTTTTCTAAAAGGCATCCACGAAAGTGCTCCGTCACCGTCTTATTTTTCTATATTTTTTCTACGAAAAAATTACTAAATGTTCTTTTAACAATGCTTTGTATAATGCAAAAAAAGTTGAATACATTTGTTTGAACGATAGCTCTAAAAAAAAATCGTGAAAATGGTGTTTTTTTTACCCATTAGACCCTACTCCCCCCTTAAGCAAGCATTGTCCCTATTTATTCGCGCTAGTTCATCTTGAGTTTTTCTAACAAAATTGTTCATACATACTTATTTCTCAGGTTTTTTTTTTTTAAACCTCATAAATATTATTTTATCAATGAATTTCGTAGCGTTGACCCTTCCTCTCTAATCATATTGAAAGAATCTCCCCAACAAGTAGGGTAAAAACAACCCTCCCTGTTTCACTCCACCGATTCACATGGAGTATGGTTGGAAAATAACCCTCATCTTCAAGAAGGGGAGTGAAAAAATTCAAAAAACGGGACTAAGATACAACATCGGCTACATCAGCTCAACCAACCAAAGGTAACTCATAATGCGGGGGTGCTTTTGTAACAATATCAAATTGTTACGGTTTTCCAATCAAATCAGTACCTTCGTGTGGATGTGTGTTCTCGTTCTCAACTTTGCGGTTTCGCTTGTTGCACTTGAGAAATATCACAACCGGAACGAGGGATGAGTGAACTACTCCAGCATGATAATAATTGAGAAAAGGGTTGAAGAAGCTCTACTGATATCTATTTTGAATCAATAAAAAAAATGAATAGAATCTTTTAATTATATGACAGGCTTTTTCACATGCTATAACATGAATACTTAATTTATGGTTTTTGGAACCATCTCGAGTATCCTTTAAAAAAAATGTTAAAAACGTTTTGACTGTTTTGAAATGTTTCAAAAGATAAGTATCGATTTATTTGTTGTTTTCCAAATTTCAAATGATTTTTGCTCACAAATTATTATATATGATAAGACAGTCCTCAGTACAAATTCGCATAAAAATATATCAAGTGAGCGAGCTACTCAACAAAAAAAAAACAAAAAAAAACTTGACAGCCAATAATCTGCACGAGTTTCAATGTGTCAGAAACAAAATGGGAAGCCGTAAAACTTCCGTCATAAAAAATACATATTGACGCGTCACCCCTCTCCAGATTCCGGTCCCGAGGGGAAATCTTTAGAAAGATGACAAAAAAAAAGAAACCTGGATGGGAATTTAACACGAATCATAAAATTTTCATCCAAATGTTTTGCCACCTCCTGACGGGTTGACGAAGGATCGAGTGTCTGATGTGAGAGTGTCTTTTGAGTGTGGATTTTTCGTTCTGCCAGATGTGGGGTGGAATCTTTACCAATCGAAGCGAATGCAAATCAATTGGGCCAATCGTTCAGAATTTTTCCAGGAAGACATATTGCTTTCTTTGAGTGAAATTTTGATGCATCCATTTAGAACATTATGCACACAGTGAAAAAAAAGTTATTAAAGTTGGTCATTGAACATTTACTAACTTCAAAGTACAAACGGCAAACTGCTTACACGACGACGATAGAAAAGAAATATTTCCGTTCAGTTCTGTATGTTCCAAAATTGTACAAAAAGTAGTAAATTTTGTACAATTTTTGATCATGTAGAACTTAACGTCAATATTTCTTACCTGGAGAGAAATTTATTTAATTTTTGATACTAATAAATAGATTTTATCTAAGTAGAAAAAGTGAATATTGTAGTTTTTTTTTTATCAAAATAATTCTCACTTTGTTGTGAAAAAAAAAATCCCAGAATATCAAACACCTCATCTGTTTTCGTTTGAAATTGTCAATATAGACATCGTAAAATCAGGTTGTGATCTTCCCTCGAACAACAACAACAAATGCTTTACCTCAGGTCTCTGCCGAAGGTCTTATCAGCGACAGTAAAAGTTTGCAAATTGATTGATTTGATTGATTGGCTGGCTGCTACCGGATAAATGGGTTGGAAAAAGAAAATTCTTCGGAATGGGAAAGATTTATGTAGCAGCTAGACGAGTTTAGGACAGAGAGTTCAATATGTTTCTCAAAAGTATTATTTACAATACTTAAGGTACAACTACCCACAAAAGTGGCCAAGTTATTTCATTTCCAGCTACTTTTCCAACACCGCACCGGAAAGACGAACAAAAAAGTGAAAACAAACTTTTCCCTCGAACAAAGATAAAACACTTGTTGTATCGCTCGATCCATTTGCATTTGACTAATGGCCGAGAATCGCATTATGGGGGTTTTGTTTTTCCTACGATATGGTTCGATTCAGTTCGTATTTTCCTGGTTGCGCTTTGTTCGATATTTAATCTGCTGATTCTTATCGAATGGATTATCCTGTACTCGGGTCGCTTTTTTCAGTACGAGTACTTGATTTGGTTCCTGATACTTAGCTCAGAATTTGATCAAAAGTCACGCGACAGTTAAACAAATATTGAATCTATAATAGGTACCTGAAATCATAAAAATTTATGATTTTTGTTATTCACAAACGCGTGATGCAAAAGAATCATATTCCAGCTTATGGAAACGAGATTTTAAAGGTGAATCTTTGATTTGCATTTTAGTGCATGTTAGCGCAGACTGGTAACCGAGTTATGAAAATATTTATTTGAAATAATTTGGTGATGGCCCGAGAAATATTTTCACTCCAACAGTGTTGGTACAGGATAATAGAAGCAATACAATGTTGAAGGTGATTCAGCTATTATATCATTAAGCCAATTTGTCATAGTGAGTAAAGCTTTTACGGCATCGAAAAATGTAAAAAATTGACTAAGTGTTGTGGTACACTAATGTTACATTTAATCCTAATAATTTGACGGTACCGTAAACTGGGGGAACTTTGATCACTTTTTTCATTTTTTTTTTAATATTTTGGAGGAGATTGCTTTTTCGTAATACCTAAAAGTTTTAAAATACTTACTAAGGTGAGGACAATAAAACATGATCATTGATTGAAGTGAATTCAAACGACATTACTAGTTATAATTAAATGTGTGTCATTAAAACAGATTTCGAGTTTCGGTTTAACTTTGATCACTATGGTTTTTACGCACCTCAACATCTTGAAAATTATTGTTATGGCGCCATTTAGCACAGAAGGCATAAACATTAATGACATTTGCTTTTTGTTCGGACCAAACTGAACCAAACTTTTTCAACGTTCTCTTTTTTTTAACATTCCTAATCAAAATCATATATCTAGGGGCAAAAATTATAAACATTTGTCAAAAACAAATGTTATTTTGCCTTCATGCAATTCCCTAGAGCCTCGCACTTCTGTCATGCCCTTTTTTTTTTAATTCAAATTCAACCATTTGATAGAGTTTTAGCCATTTTAACTATACGGGCTTTCTCATGGAAAATCACCGTTTTTTTTTCAATATCCAAAATTATCACCAAATGACCATAAAAATAACACTTAAACTAATCCTAAACAACGAAAAAAGTTGATTTTTTCATAAAACAATTTGTAGAGTTATAATCCAATCAGTTTGCGATTTATCCCCAACATCCCATAATCCATCAAAGCAAGAGAGAACCCGAGAGAGAAAACATCCGAGAGATGGGCTCGTTTATCCAATCCCCGAGCGATGCGGATGTCTCGATAGTACAGTCAGTGAATAACTAACCTTTGTAGAGATCGGTAATAAAAAGAAAGTTGTTTCGAATCCGCGTGTTTATTCCTATCGAGTGCAAAGTGTCTTTTCCCCCAATTGGCAGATTCTACAATTGGCGCAGCGGTGCAAATAAGGTGAGTAAAGTGAAAAACTGCACAGTGATTTTGGAGATGCTAAATGTTTTGCGAATATAATAGTGATTGTGCTCTTTCCTTTACTTGCAAAGCGTTCCATAAGTTTTTTTTTTCATAAAGGCGACGCGTTGAGAGGGCAATATTAATGAAAGGATGTGTGTGTGCTTTCTCTCCCCGTGCCGTTTCTTTTCATACTAATGTAATGTTTCAGTGTGTATTGGTTGTGCCGGTTGAGGACCGTGCTGACAAGAGGAAAGCTTTTGACCAAATAGTTCAAACACATAAGAGGATGCCGGTTGAGGGCCGAGCTATTAAGGGAAGTGTTCTGATTCGAGGTAAAAGAAGTCACATTGATGAAATGCCGGTTGAGGACCGCGCAACCGTAAAAATTTGAATGCCGGAAATATTCGGATTTGTGTCAAAAGTATTCACACTGATGAAATGCCGGTTGAGGACCGCGCTACAGTAAGTAGATGATTTTAAATTGTTAAAATCTCACGCATACTGATGATGATGCCGGCTGAGGGTCGCGTGATCTAGAGGTAGCAAGTCTGGCTTCGGTCAAAGTGCTTAAAAATGAAATGAGGATGCCGGTTGAGGGCCGAGCAATGAGGAGATAGAAATTAATTGCCGGTTGAGGGCCGTGCTGTTGGGAGGAAGCCTTTTAGGGTGCATCCATAAATTACGTAACGCTCCTAGGGGGGGGGGGGGGAGGGAGTAAGCTCGAACGTTACGAATTGTGACATAGGGGAGGGGGGGAGGTATGCTCATCGTTACGTAACGATTTTTTTTTCTTAAAAATGTCAGTTTACTTAATCGCAGCTATTTTGATGTCATACAATTTTTGCAGAATGATAAACAAACCATGCCGAGCTAAAAATTTCTTAGCTTCAACGTGAATGGTTTGTAACCTTTCGTCTTTGATTCTGAGCTTCTGAGATAGACTCTGACATGTGTATGGAGTATCCGTGAAAAAACCGTTGGAAAACAGAATATTAGGTACATTTATCCCTAAGAACTCAATTCAACCTTAAGACGGATGTTTTGTAATTTTTTCTCAATTGATTTAAAAAAAATGCAATTTTGATTATTCCGACAAATATTATTAAGTGGGGCATATTTTGCATAACAAATAATGCTTCTTAAACAAAATACAGGAATCAAGGTAGATCATCAGTGAACAATCACAGAGCAACTCGTAATAAGACAATCAATTTACTTTAACGGAGAGTTATCATCAATGAGTACTAAAGAAGCGATTTGGATGGATAACACTTCCGTTTTAAAGATCGTTAAATAAATTTATGTTAAAGTCTGTTGTTAATCTTCGAACATCAGTATTCAAAAACATGAAAAGTGGGGGGGGGGGGGGGTTATTATCAGCGTTACGTAATTTTCATAGGGGGGTACGTTAAAGCGTTATGATTTGTGACATACGGGTGGGAGGGGGTCAAAAAAGTGCATTTTTTGCGTTACGTAATTTATGGATGCCGCCTTAGGCTAAACTTATTCATACTGATGGTAATGACAGTTGAAGTGAGAGAAAGAGAGGCGGATAAAATGAGAGGAAAACTAATTCGGCTCTTCTGGAGGAACATACACATTCTTCTGATAACGCATGTTGAGGTAAATTAGTTTCATTTCAGCAAAAGTAATAACTTGTATGTATCGGTAAGTTATACGTACATAGCAGGCAGCAATACTAACTATGTGGTTGTTTGGAGCGGCGCACTGCGAAGAAGCGCAGTGCTCATGCAAGTTTATTCAAACTCATACAAAAAGGGAAATAGCTAGTTAAACGCAGCTTTGTACGATTGTGAATAATTAATAATCCTAAACAAACAACCGATTTTGATGACTCAATAACTTACCTATTGTGGATGACTTCGGTCAATTTTGTTCTATTTTTCTGTAGATGGATGTTGACAAGCAATGGTCATTAGAACCTTTCAACGATTCAGTCAATTCTTCCGATTTGCGGCGCGAATGGGAGGAGTAGTTGAGATCTTTTGAGCTTGTTCTAGAGCTGAAAAAGATTGACTCCCAACATGCGAAGCTGGTTTTCATGCTAGCTCATGGCGGACGTGGCCTCCAAAGAATCTACTACAACTTGAGGCCAGTTCCGGATGAGATTTACCTGGAACCCGTAAAAATTCCTCTGTTGCCGCCGGAATTGCCTGAATATGATAACGCTGTCAAGCGTTTGAATAACTTTTTCGTCGGAAAGTGCAACTAGCGTGTGGAGCAGGAGGTTTTCCGTTCGTTGAAGCAAACTTCTGATGAATCCTTCATCCAATTCATCCTGAAGCTCCGAGGACAAGCAACCAGATGCGATTTCCAATCGCGAGGAAAAGGAAATCCTCCAACAGGTAAAATAGATCGAATTGGTGTGACTTGTTAAAATTTTGATAAATAAAAAAAAACTCCTACAGGTGACTATGGGGGCGCAGGATGAACGTGTTCGTGATAAAGGCCTCGAAAATGTGATGAACCTGGATGAACTGTCAAATTGCGCAGTAAATCGAGAAATCCTTGCTAAGTAGAAAAGTAAGCAAACCCCCTTTGGAGGGGAACCAAGTGACACTTCGATTGTATATGTGAAACAAGAGGCAGGCAGCAGTGGAAATAAAAGGATGGCTCACAGGAATGCGTTGCAGAAGATCAATCTGAATTATCAATTACAGAAGCTGAATGTTACCGATGTGGCTCATGGAAACATGATCCGGATTCGCGATATTGCTTCGCACGTAAAGCGCGATGCAATCTTTGCGGTCTTTCGGGCCACTTTAAAAGAAAGTGTCCTGCTTCGGGTGGATATGGTCGGAAGAGACAAATGAATCCACAATCCAGAATGCGTCCGTACGAAGCAAATAGCGTTCGAAATAAGTACAAAAATTACTCCCGTCAAGCTAAATTGAATGATTCACAAGAGGTAAATTAATCGTTTTATTTCACTTTATCATTTCATTTATTCCGATCATTAAACTAATAAAATGAGGGCTCGTAGAATCTGGGAGGGGGCTGTTACATTGAAAACTTCGTTTAATAAACATCAAAAAAAAAAAAATTGACAATCGTTTCATTATTAGGCTGTGAATGATGGAATGATAACTTGCCAGATTGGCTCCCTGCCAGTGGAATTTTTAATAGACTCAGGAGCTGCTATTAATACGGTTACGGAACTCGTTTGGACTGCCCTTATCGAAAACAAAACTGTGCTGCACAAAATAAAATTTAATTGCGATAGGCACGTCACTGCTTATGCTACCCAGGAACCTCTTAAAGTTTTAACGATTTTTGAGGCTTGGATAACAGTAAACGACACCAAGCCTAGAGCGTATGCCGAATTTTTTTTTATTCATGGTGCACGTAAATCGCTGCTTTGCAAAAGAACGGCAGAAGACCTAAAAGTTCTCAAAGTTGGACTTGCTGTGAGCAATATTAAGGTTAAAGCGAGATCTTTCCAAAATTTCCAAACATCCAGATAAAGCTTTCAATCGATAAGATATTCCTCCCAAGAAATTAGCTTATTTGAGGATTCCAGCAGCTATGGAAGAAAAGGTTGACGCCAAAATTCAACAAATGTTGGGAGGTGATGTTATTGAACCAGCCGTTGGTCCACCTGAATGGATATCTCCAATGGTAGTCGTACCTAAGGGGAAGGACGACATACGGCTATGCATTAATATGAAGTTTCCAAACTAAGCAATCCAACGAGAACACTTACCAATGATTGACACACTTTTTAACAAACTGAGGGACTCGAAATTTTTTTTCAAAACTGGACATAATATCAGCATTCCACCACATTGAACTGCATCCAAATCCCGAGGATTCACTACATTCATGACAAGCAGAGGCGTGATGAGGTTTAAGAGGCTGATGTTTGGGATAAACTGTGCGCCGGAGATCTTCCAGCGAGTCATGTGTGAAATGTTGGCTGGTGTGGAAGGTGTTATTGTCTACATTGACGATATAGTAGTAGCCGGGCAAACCAAGGAACAACATGATGCCAGACTGGAAGAAGTATTGTCGATGCTCCGGGACAATAACGCTAGACTCAATAAGGAAAAGTGTCTAATTGGAGTAGAACAACTTGAGATTCTGGGATATAACGTAAGCGCAGTAGGAATAAGTCCGTCTGAGGAGAAGATCGCCGCTATTCAGAATTTCAGGCAACCAGATACAAGAGAAGAGGTTCGCAGTTTCTTAGGCCTAATCAACTTTATTGGACAGTTCATTCCTCATCTATCCACAAGAACAGAACTTTTACGTCAATTCATGAGAGGTGAAGTAGAGGTATTTGGCGAAGACCAAAGAAAAGCTTTTGATGATCTTCGAAACGAAATGTCTGGTACTGTTCTTAGGCTGGGGTTCTTTGATCGAAATGACGAAACCGAATTGTACGTTGACGCTTTTCCAATAGGGCTGGGCGCTGTTCTTTCTCAAAAAAATAGTTCCGGTATGTCTCGAATCATAAGCTTTGCGTCGAAGGGCTTGACGAAAACTGAGCGAATCTACCCTCAAACGCAGCGGGAAGCCCTTGCAGTGGTCTGGGCCGTGGAGAAATTTTATCCATAACTCTGGAGTATATTTACGGAGGTAAAAACCAAGACGGGAAGCGTGCGTGTTCTAGGGCAGAAGGCTGGGCACTGCGCCTTCAACCGTACAGTTTTCAGATTAAGCACATTCCTGGATCAAATAATATCTCTGATATACTCTCCCGGCTCTGTCCTCAATCTGACTCTGAAGAGCCGTTCGACGAAGAATCTGAGCACTACATTGAGGACTCTCTAGTAGCCATTACCCTTGAAGACATCCGGACTGAAACAGCGAATGATGAAATCTGAAATGCAGTGATCAAATCCATTCATAACCAAACATGGCCTCCAAGTCTCCGTCACTACCAAACCTTTGCAAAGGAACTCGGGGTGATCGATGGTGTTGTGGTTCGAGATGATCGGATCGTGCTCCCACTTAAATTACGACCAAGAGCGTTGGACATTGCGCATCGAGGGCATCCAGGGGTCGTGAGTATGAGACGAAATCTCCGTCAAAATGTGTGGTGGCCTCACATGGATCGCAACGTTGGAAATTGAATTCAGGAATGCGCAGGATGTGCAGCAGTAGGCGCTCAGGGTCATGTTGAGCCGATACTACGGAAAGAAATGCCCGAACGCGCATGGGAGGAAATCGCAGTTGACTTTTTCTCGGCAAAGGAATGTGCTACCTTCCTTGTGGTGGTTGATTACTACAGGCGCTTTTTGAAGGTTATCGAAATGAAAAGGAACCACAGCCTCTAAGACCATCGAAGCCCTTGAGTCCGTGTTCAGAGAACAAATGCATCCTGAGACAATAAGAAGCGACAACGGGCCTCCATTTTCAAGCGAAGAGTTTTCCGATTACTGCATTCGAAAGAATATCCGTTCCGTCCGCACCATTCCATACTTGCCGTAAATGAATGGCCTCGTTGAAAGACAAAACCAGGGGGTTCTGAGGGCTTTGAAAATTGCGAAGGCTGTCAAAGCAGATTGGCGTCAGGCGGTAAGAGACTACGTCCACATGTACAACACGACACCCCACACGATAACTGGTAAGGCTCCACTTGAATTATTAACTGGAAGACCTGTCAAAGATTTACTACCATCTTTGCGTACCGAGCCGTATTGGAAGAGAGATGATGGCGAACGTGACATTGACGCTATAAAAAAGATGAAAGGGAAGATTTATGCTGATAAGCGCAGGCATTCCAAACTTTCTGGAATTGTCGAGGGCGATACGGTTATTCTGAGAAATTATGAGACCGGGAAGTTAGAACCAAATTTCAAACTTGAGAAATTCAAGGTTATCCGGAAGTAAGGCAACGATACAATTGTGGCAAACGAAGAAGGAGTACGATATCGGCGTCCTGTTTCTCACTTGAGGAAATGGCAAAGTTCTATACAGAATGAAGATGGATGCCTTCCCGAGGATAAAGCAGCCAAGGAACAAGATGAACCATCACAAAACGAGCAGCATGATAGAGAGCCAGCATTGAAGCTTTCGAAACGTTCACGGAAGGTGCCGGCTAAATATAACGATTAGGTAATCCGTATTATTTTTTTTTAATTTTATATTTCATCCTTATATAATACGCGTTTGCTTAACTTTTTTTTCATTCCAGGGCAGAAGAGGGATTGTAGAGTTATAATCCAATCGGTTTGCGATTTATCCCCAACATCCCTTAATCCATCAAAGCAAGAGAGAACCCGAGAGAGAAAAAATCCGAGAGATGGGCTCGTTTATCCAATCCCCGAGCAATGTGGATAACTCGATAGTACAGTCAGTGAATAACTAACCTTTGTAGAGATCGGTAATAAAAAGAAAGTTGTTTCGAATCCGCGTGTTTATTCCTATCGAGTGCAAAGTGTATTTCCCCCAATTGGCAGATTCTACACAATTCATTTGGCATAAATGCTTAAATTTAATCAGGAGAGATGTTTGTTTGTGAGCCTTCGAAAAAGCAGATATTCAAAGATTTTAAAATCACATTTTAAGTTATATAAAAAATCTTCTAATAAAAACCAAATTCAGCTTATTTGTTACTCAATTTATAAGCTTTTAAACGTAGTAAACAGTTTTTAAATGTTTGAACTTTTTATTTAGTTAAAGATGATTATCTGCAAAAATTCCATGTTAATGAAAGTTTAACCGGTGATCGAAGTTCCCCCAGTTTACGATACTTATTGGTTCCCATTACATTGCTTTTTCTACTTATTTAAATATAATAAATGTATCCATTGGAAAAAGTAAAATTTAAATTTTACAAAGCTTTCCACTACACTACATCCACTATTTTCTTTCAACCTAGCGTAAAGGAATATTGTGTAGGATTTAAATAGTTCTAATTTCTCTATCCATTTTCCAAAATCTTTATAAAAGTTATTAAAAAGAGAGTTTGAAGATTTTTCTCATCAATATATTAAAAACACAGACTCATATGCAAAATTAGGAACAAATAGGTTTACATTGGGTACGCGGATACATTTTCCTCATACATACATCATTAGGAACCTCCATATGTTTACATTCGGAACAGTTAATGCCAAATTAGGAACATCGGAACACTAACAAAAACGTGATTTTTTCGTTAATTATAGCTTGAAATTATTATTTCAAACCTTAACAGAGTTCAGAAATAAATTTTAAACTTATTTCCTACCAAAAAATTGTATTTCTAAGAATTAAAGATTTGGCCTACTTAGACCAAGCCCACCGCAAGTTGCTATTTCGGTCGGTATTCTAGATGTTTTGATTGGTAGCGTTTTTATATACTTACTTATTTTCGCACCCATTGTTGCGATCCAGGTTGGTATTTGTGTTTGTTTATTTTCTGATAGCGATTACTGGCTGCGTTGCTACCGGGTTGCTACATAACCGCATCCTTTAACAACCTACTGCTCGAATGCTATTTCTCGAATCAAGTTAGCAACTGTTGGTGCGATGATAGGTTGATAAATATGTTGCTGAATGTACTCGATTCGAGGTTTAGCAACCATTGGTGGGCCTGGTCTTAAGTAAACCAAATCTAAAACCCTCTGACAAAATATAGCGTAATTAATCTCACCCACAATACTCGGTTTCTCGATTTGTGAAGTATAGACTGAATGCAGTTGTTGCATACAAGCTTTTGTTAATTTTTTTTCAATTCATAGAAAATTGGAATTATTTGTTGTTATCTCTCTATCTATGCCAAACTATTTTCGATTATTTTTGAACGATGTTTTGTAATTGATTTTTTTTTATAGCCAAATTATTTTTATTATTAAGAAGAGAAATCACAAAACACAGTTTACCTAAAATCTTGACTGACAGTAGAAAAGATGCTCATAAGATGGTTAAAACATTGATGTTTGGCTATTAATTTTACCAAATCATATCTCAATAATGCAATTATCATTCATCAACCATTATGGTTGCTGGAATAAAAAAACTCCGAGAACTCACCGAATCGAAAAAACCACAAAAATTGCTAACATGTTTAAAAATATCTTTTCAAAAGCTTTGGTGACCAACATTGATGTCCAACAATGATTGGTCATAATGACGTTTCTAGGATAGGGCCAAATAGCCTGATTTTGGCTTTATTAGAGTCCAGGTGATGTTATAGAATGCGCTTTAGCATTTTATGAAGATTAATACTATAGTCCAAACGAAATTTTGCTGACTATAATAAAGCTAAAATTGTTACTTGGGACGAACGCTCATAAAAAAAGAATTAGTTTCCAAGAAAGCCAAGCTATCCGTTGCACGCAAGGATAAATTCAAAAAACAAAATTGCAAAAAAAAATGGTGTAAAAATCGTACTTTTCAATCAATGAATCGTCAAAAAATCTTCAAGACACATCAGATAAATTATGAAAAAAGGATTGAAAAGTTGACGTTATTTAGCACATTTTGGCATCTTTAGATTTTAAAATTACAGATAAATTCAGAAAAATTTTGAAAAGAGGATTGAAAAGTTGATGAAACTTAGCAAAAATCAAACAAAGTTAGGTAGATTCAGCGTGTTTTGTGCAGATAGAAATGAGTGTAGGCAACGTTTAACGCCAAAATACTGAACTTCTACGAACCAACCACCTTATGATTTGGTCGTTTTGGCCGCCCAGTCCCACCTTATTTGGAAAGAACAAGAAGCTGCTAGCGATAGTTCGTTTAAAATTTTTGGTTTGGTATTTTGAACATCTAAAAATGCAAAAATGTGACAAACTACTTCAACTTTTAAATAATCTTTTCAAAAATTTTCTGGTGTGATTAAAACAATTTTAACGATTCATTGATTGACAAGTACGGTTTTTATAATACTTTTTTACTTTTTTTGTGTCCTTGTTCTTGAAAAATTCCACAAACTTTATCCTTTTATGCAACGTGTAGCTTCTAACTTCTATTTTCTTGGACACTAAGTGATTTTTTTTTGCATTCCGTAGCTGATCAACGGTCTTTTTTCCTATGAATGTTTTATCAGATTTCTTTCCCAGACTTTGAATAACGGAAATCTGAAGTGTTGTAGCTGAATATTGTTCAAAAAATATATTTGAGTTACATTACGAGGTTTCAAAAACTATAAACTTGGTAATAATCGGTTGGTGAACAGTAGGGATAGGTTGGTTCAGACACGAGTGTCAAATTGACACCCCAGGGACTGTAACGGGTTAAAAATTTTAGGGACGGATGAGGGTTAAATCAATATTAAAATTGGACTTCGTGAATATTTTTACATACCATTCCATTTGAATTAAATCTATTTCCTTTCTTGATTTTGCTCCCCTTCATAGTGGTTTTCTGAAGCATGCCATCAATGGAATGTTTTTAATACAAGTTATATTGAACCTGTTGTTTTAGATCGTCGCCAGTTGTTTTTGTGATATGTGACTGTCCTCAGTTCCGAGCTTGAAACTGCTTTCAAAAGTTAAATCGGCTCCAAATGTTGAGACTAATGCACATTAAAACTTATAGCACTCAAAGAGCACGCCTTTACTTTCTAACCGTGGTGCAATAAAACTACCATAATGAAATTTACACATTTGATGTCAATTACCGTCTGCCATGTGGAATAACCATAAAAAACAATTCCATCACCATACAGTCGATTCCAACTGGCATCAAATGAGCACCCGACGATCATTATAAGTTTTAATTATCAAAGCTCCCGGAAAAACTACCCATTACAGGGAACATCATTTCAACGAACCGTCTAACAATTATTAACAGTTCGTCCTGGAACCGAAAGAGGGGAAACTCTCATCCTACATGCATTGAGAAAGTCGAATGGGACGGCGGAACGGATTGTTCATTGAAGCGGAAGTTTAGCTTCCATGCGTGCGCCTTGGGTCGTGATCGAGTTAATGCGTCACCAGGCATAAAAAAAAGTTATCTATGAGTAAACTGATACAGTTTTGGTTGATGCTAGGAAAATATTTCAAGCACCTACATCCTACATCCTACTAAATTTTGTGTCAAAGTATGAAAATATGAAATATGGAACTATTTTACCGAAATATTAAAAATATCTCATTCAGCTTGTCTATCAAGAAACTAAAAATAATCTTTATGGAAGGATTAAATTTCCAACTCCTAAATGAAAGTTTGGCTGGCCCCTATTTTCACGGGGCCGGAAAATTTCCGAAATAGTTTTATATGAAACTAATCAAAAAGGTTTATCGGGCAGCCCTCGTCACTCCTTTCATTTTCGTGGAAGGCAAATAAACAGGATCCCAAGTCGGTAGCGGTTTAAGAAATACGAGACACCTGAGCCACAAATGAGGAACCGCTCTCTAAGCCCATCTTAAGAAAGTAAGGGTTGAGGATTGGGAGGAATGAAAATTTTCCCTCCCCCTTCCGACAGTCATTTTCCGTTTTTGAAGCTGTCCGGACGAAGACAACCGACTATTTTCTCCGGCTTGCGGTAAATTATTTACGGATCGACAGTTTATTTTTAATGAGTTTTCTGCGGTTTCAGTTTCAGCTCAGCTGCAATGGGGTGGAAACGAAAGAAGTTCCTACCTTTCTTTCTTTTCATAAGCTTCAATTGACTGGATCGGAATCGAGGAGGAGCGAATGTGGGAAAATACCAACTTGTGTTTTTTCCAAAGGAAATCAAAAACATTTTCAATAGTTTTGAAGAATACATAAAGTTAAGCGACTTTCATCTCCTAGATAAGTTCGAAAAATATATGTATTTTAAAAATTTTGATTGAAAAAGTTACTTTTTTTCTGACACCAACTTGTTTCTGATCGGTTAAGAAACTCCCACTCATCTGTTGGGAAAACTTTCCCAAATCTGGCCACATTCATTCTCAATGGGAATTATTTATCAAACCGCAATCAATAAAGGGATTGAACACAAACAACCAGAACACCTGGAGTTCGAGCAGACAAGAAAAGCTATTAATTGCGAGCGCACAGTTCTTCCCAGAGGATCGTACTCAGGTTGCACTCATAGAAAGAACGGGCGGAAAATTATCCACCCACCAATAGCAGTGGCAAATGAAAAGTGTCGAAAGAGAGAAACAAACAAATTTGAAGACCTGTTGAAAGAAACGGCTTGGGCCAGGCGCGTTACTTTTCTCTAGCAGAACCGATTCGTTTCGTTTACTTTTCATTTGAGCCGGCGGTGTCGCCACATAAATGATGCAGCAAGTGACAAAATGATGACAAATATCATTTAGCACTTCGTTTCGAAGGAAAATTTGTTCTGAAAAAATTGAAAATATTTTTCTCGGGGCCTATGATTCGATTTTTTTTTGCAAATGCTATCCCAGAGAATACAAAACATTTTAAACGTGTAAAAGAACTAGAGATGAGTTCAGTATACTGTCCTCAAATAGCCATATTGTCTTCGTAAAAGATATTTTCTGGTATCTTCAAATAAAAGTTGTAAATGTGTTTATCTCAATGTCTATTATCATTTTAAGGTCAGTTTTAAGTTTTGAAGAAAAAGTATGCGGGTAGTGTCAAGTCAGGTCGATGTTTATCCCAAAACTATTAAAATTATGTATTTCGATTCATTGTATTCATTTCAAGATACATTTTTTTCAAATATTAAAATGAATTTTGAAAAAAAGCCCCAACTTTATGATAAAGTAGGTACTAAATTGAAGAGGCTGTCGTTAGTTATCGGTTTAAACAAAGTTTCTTTGCCAAAAAGTTAATAATAAAAAAAAATCTCAATAGGAGACAATGGAAAGATACAGTTAGTTATTCGCATGAAACCTTGTTGAAATATCTGTGAATTGACAAATTTTATGAAAAACAATACAACGAATACCACATTCAAATTTTCTGTTTGGATCGAAAGAACATTTAGAAAAAAAATCCAGAAGGATTGTTCAACCTCTTGTTCAGCCCAATATAACATAACCTATAACGATTTCATCCATTCGTAAAAGTGTCAATTTTCATCCCTCGGGGGGTTTCTTCTCGAACAACAAAAGCAACTTGAGTCATATTCGCTCAAGGAAAATGAAAATCAAACCTAGATCGAACGTGCCTGTAGAAGGTATCTTTCTTTATATATATACACAATACAAAGTGCCACATTACAAAGTTCATCTTTCTTCGGGCTCAACTAGATATTCGGTAGACGGTTGGTTTGGATTGGATTTGTCCCGAAGAAAGAATCGAATTGGATCTAATTGAGCCCTGGCCCAGGAAGCCCGGCCAAAAGAGACCCTCGGGAGAGGAAAAATAATAACACTACCGGACTAAGACTGCTACCGGCATCAATGGTCTCGTCAAAATCGGTCCAACGGAAGGTGACAGACAGCTCGTAGAGCTATCGGAAGGGAAAAGTGTGGCTTCTTATTCTTGCTTATTCTTATGGTCGCTTCGAACGGGGTGTGGTGTGCACTTTTCCAGGACATCCGGAAAGAAATTCTGAGCCTGACAGGTTCCGGACAGATAGAAACGGATGAAATATGTAGTTGAGTGGCAATAATTGCCAGGTGGATGAGGGTTGAGAATTTTCTTTTTTTTTTCTTATGAAAAATGGTTAAAAATGATTGCACTTTTTATCCTAGAGCAGAGAGAAGATTGTCACTACTGTCTCTATGTGTCAATTTTATTTAAATGAAATCTGAGAAAATACGCTTTCGGAATCAGCAATTATAACAATGAATATCAGCACAATGACAGACTTGCTGATAAGTCGTTAGTGCCCGTTATTGGATAGAAACTGACGGGGATTTCTTCAACAATGGACAATATAATGAAGGAACATACCCTCAGCCCTGCGGGCGCTATTCGGCGATACAAAGCATATTTGTTGATTGTTTCTTCTTCTTCTTCTTCTTCTTCTTCTTCTTCTTCTTCTTCACACTCTTCTTTTACCAACATAGCCAAAACGTGTAAGCATCCTGGAAAATGAAAAGACTTGCGTCCTTCATTTTTCTTTTCAACGTTATCTCTGTTACATAAAACATGCATTGCAGAAATAACTACGGCCAGGCCAACCATGTGGTAATTACCGCAAAAGAAAGATACTGGAGCAAGGGGAGGAATAAAGCGTGGAGTTCCCTACCAAACGCTTCATACGGATTACTTAAATACCTACAGCATAATTTGAAAATAGCTACACTACTCTAATGACAATGTGTATTAGGAAAATAACGTTTAATATAATAGAAAAGGTTTGATCTCACTAAATAAGTCTTGGAAGTTTTCGTCAGAATACTTTTCCTCTAGTCCAGAGCAGCTGACTTTAAAATTCCTTCCGAACTCCCCCAACCAGGATTCAGCATGCCGAAACAAAGTACGAACCACTCTGGAAACAACCACCAGTCACTTAATCTATCATTTTCCACTGTTCAATTTCATAATTTATAGTTTTATTGTAATTTCATTAAAAAAATTTATGGACGAAAACAAAAACGCGTGCGATGCCCAAAAATCATGGCTTACTCCTCCACATATTTGTTGATTGTTTATTAAACAGAAAAATCAATAAATGAAATGTAATTTAGGCTAAAATTTAAGATTTCAATCATGAGAATATTGGGGTCCCCATGACTAAGCACGGTTTGAAATGAACAGGATGTACACAATTTCTGAGCAGATCCATTTTATTCACTTTTAAATTCTCTATAGTCTTCTTTTACTGTGAATCAATAAAAAATTAGATCCCAGTCAATCGTAGGCAAGTGATCGAACTTTTGATCAAAAGCTGCTCATTAGACTAATTTGCGATGATTTTGACCAATCTTATCCGGGTACTATGGACGGTGCGGAAAAAGGGATCCATTTTTTGATCACATCCCGAGCTGAGGAATTCTTCCTGCATGCTTGAGCACGCATGACTTTCTGGTCCCAAGTTTTGTCCACCGGATCTGGTTTCCGACCAGATTTTTTATTGTCCGCGAAGCTTCTTTCCTCTTCATACTTCCGAATCGCATTTCAGACCGCTCCAATATTTTCTTCTTCTATTTGTGCACGATATTTTTGCGCTTTTCCCGGAAAATGTTTCACATTTCACAAAAAATATGAAAAATGGAGCTCACTACACACAGAGTTTTAAGTTGAACTGTTAACAACAACACACATCAGAAATCAGCTATTTAAACGACATCTGGAATGAGCAGGGTTGTATCAAATCAAAATCGTGCTTGGACGTAATGGTACACCCTATAAAAAACTTTTTAAAATCAACCGTAAACCTGCTATTCTAGTTTTCTTCAAAACCTTGTTTTGAAAAGCTCTGAAACAATGATAAGTCAGTATCACCAGTCCAATGCTCCTTGACATTTCCTGAGGAAACTCCTATTAATATCTACGAGGCGTAATTAATATGAAAAATTTGAATATAATTATGAACTCTCAAAGAATTATAAAAGCAACCATTCGAATTTCTTATAAGCCAGCTGTTTCCCTTGCTATAATTTCTTACATATCAAAGATTTTCAAAACTACTCTTGAAAAGAAATAACATGTAGGTATTATGGACTTGGAATAATGATCAATAAACACTACCAAAAACATTTCGCTTTTATGTTCAATGGTATCGCGCTCTGAAAACAACCATTGGGCCTACACTACTGTTCCTTAACTTCAACCATTTCAAGCACTTATTTTTCGATTCTCTAAGAAAAAAGTATCAATTTTCATGTTCTAATTTATTAACTTTTAAATTCTAGATTTTTCCTGAAATTCTTTTTGCCCCCGTTAATAATCCACTTGAAAGAAAACTTTACTTTGTCTGTTCAAATTAAAATTTCTGGCAGGAAAGCCTTTGAAAATCAATAAGTTTAAACATAGAAAAAATGATCAACCAGCTCTAGTTGCAATACTCAGCTTAGACTAGTTTTATATCACCTTAAACATCAATACAACATGAATCTTTCAGAGATTATTTGTAGATAAAAAGATTTTTGCAAAGACAGATAGTTGAAAATTATGTTTCAAGTCTTTCCGGATTGCTTATTTTCCATTAACATGATTCAACATGAACGAGTGAAAAAAAGAAAGATCTCATCAAATCTGACCCTCAATAGTAAGATGGTAAACAGCAACAGCGTCTCCCATCATCGGGAAACTTGGAGACAACGGTAGCCATCATATTCAACACAATTCAGCTTCCCATATGAATTATTCATGTAGTAATTTTCTTAGACAGTTGGGCTCATTCTGTGTCCTTAGGAAGCCTGGTCATTTTTGATTCCAATTGCTGAAAGATCAATCATTATAAAATATTTTTTCCACTTTTTCACTTCCAAATAATTTTGGCGTTCAAGCACGAGCTACTGAGAAAATCCAAACTACACGTACGGTAATGGGGCCAAAAAAAAAGGTTTTGAATTGCTTTCCCAATAAAATTAACGTTATTCGGGCTTGTGATATAGCTCAGTTGGAAAGTCAGTTGCTTCCTGAGCCGATGTCCGTGAGTTCGAACCTTGGGGTAATATCAAACACTTTTGTTCCGGATAAGTTTTTCAATGACTGTCCGCCAACTGCAACGTTGATAAAGTCGCAAATGCCATTAAGATGTTAAAACAACTATAATCGAAACAAAAAAATAACGTTATTCAACTCACAAAAAAAGGACAATGCAGAAATGTTTGCATATAGCAAAGGTGTAATTGTGCAAAATATTGTTGAAAAAAAAAATTTTTTTTTGTTTCGATTATAGTCGTTTTAACATCTTTTTGGCATTCGCGACTTTATCAACGTTGCAGTTGGCGGATCGTCATTGAAAAACTTATCCGATACAACTATGTTCGATGTTTACTCTTGGGCTCGAACTCGCGGACATCGGCTCAGGAGACAACAGACTTGCCAACTGAGCTATATCACAAGCCCGTTAAAAAATATTAATTTTTGAAAAAGTTATGGTCAAATGAAAATTTACCCATAGTAACCTCCCAGAAGGGTCGCAATCACAACGATAAACAAAACCTTACGACAAAAACAAGATCTCAGAAGCTGTTTACAACATTGTTAACAAAGCTTGATTGCATGGTTAATAAAAATTGGTTATAGACGACGAAACCTACGCCTAGGCAGACTTCAGACAGTTTTCTGGACAAGAGTATTATACACCAATCGGAAGGGGAAAGTTGACAGACATTATCAAGCATATTAAACTACCGAAGTTTTCCAAGAAATACCTGGTTTGACAAGCTATCTGCACCTGTCGCTTGAAAAGTTTTCGAAATTCAAATTTAACTAGAAATTATAGCAATACCAAAAATGCAAAATAAATAAAAAAAATTGATTTCTTTTTGACGTAGAATTACGTCTTACGGCAACACTATAGGCAAATTGGAATTCGCGAACGGATCTCGCGTCACGAAAAACGCCTCTTTCACGGACATCTTTTCCGAACAACATTTTGGGTCGGCTATGTGTTGGTACACCAATACTAATAACGCGCTAATACAAATTGGTGAGCAAAACACCCGAGCGAAAAAAAACCCGATCGTCGATCCAAACTGCACTAGATGCGAAGTTATAAAACAGCGAAGATTGCCCCGACCCGGTTTCATTTGGTTTTTGGTCTTTCTCCCGGTCGGTCGGTTGTTGCGACCAAAAATGTGTGTAATGCTGTTGAGAAAAGGCCGCTTGCTAGGATTGTGCTGTTTGAAGTTCTTCATCAGGACCAGTGCTCAAAACTGTTGACATGCTTGGATGAAAGTGAAATAATTCTCCTTTCAATATCTACGTTTCACGTTTCCATCATTGCGCCCAATCAGTCAAAATAGTAATCTGTGACTGACTGCCGAAAAAAAGTCACTCCAATTTCTTCCTCGTGAATGTGAACTTTTGAAAAACTCAGTCATCTAAATTAGGAGATCATGACAGGATTGAAATTACAAACAACGCATGATTTTTTTGGGATTTTAACGCCTGGGCGTTTTTATCCCCTACAAACAATGCATTGCGGGGATCTCCATTATTTTTCTTTTAGGTCATATCTAGGTCTAGGTCACATTATTTATCCAATAAAAATCATCGTTTTAAGAGGCATTTTATCATTCGGACACGCCTAACCGTGCAAGGGAAGGATAGTCACGTTAAGTTGATCCCGCAGACTTCCAGCCTTCATTGCTCTTAGCCGAACTCTTAGTCCGGAAGAATTTTTTTAGTTGTCTGGTAGTATAGAAAGTACATTCAATCATGTAAAATCCAATTCACCTGATTGAATGTTTGTTAACTGTCACGAATTTGTGGATTGAATGACTGTGGAGTGAATGAGTCATTATGAAGTTCGTCTATGCTACTATGATTTAATTTCATCGTCTTTCGAAACACGTGGGGATGAAATTTATTTTTTCTCATTCATGCCCTACTGCGGTCATCGAAAATGATTTCTTCGAGCTCTGATCAGGACGACGAGGACAACTATGCTCGGCTGAGTAAACCATTTTGACTGAAACCCGGAGTATTCATTATGCTTCACCACCATCATGTTGAACTGGTGCAGCAGTGGCCTGGCATAGGGTTGCCAGAACATAAACATAACATTGAAACATTCGGTTCCTTTGAGGAAATCAAACTCAAAGGAATCGAAAAGGCCAAAAGCCCTCCAAACCACATCAGCAGCATCGTCCAGATTCAGCAATTTTCCACATCTGCGGGGTCAGCCAACTAAATGCTTCAGGCTTCAGTTTGAGTATGACACCATTCATTGACATATAATATTTATTCAAGCAAAAAATTCCATTGGAGAACCTGAAAAAATTTTTACTCTTAATAATTTTGTATTAAATGCGCTTTTCATTGAAGTTAAATTTGTTTGAATTTTCATCTCCATCCAATGTGCAATGACGACCCTTTTTGTATACCCCTTAGTGCGCATTTCTCCTACTGATTCGAATTAAACGCATAATACTGAATCTTTAAAGCTTTTCTCCGAAGCGTTTGATAAAACGCTTGAGGTTTGTAGTTGCATTACTGCAGGCGCACTCGAAAAAATGATAAATTCTACTGATAAGATTTAAATAAAACAGAATTAAACTTTCAATCAATGATATTTCAGGGAAGTCATTAATAAACCATTCGAAATTACGTTCCTTATTCTGAACTAGAAATATGCTTGAAATCGAATATTTAGTATAATAATTTAATAATTTGAAATTCATATTTCTGAACGATCAGAAAACGAATTCAAATAAAAATTTCGCTTTGGATATCAGGATCAGTGTACAGAAAAAGAATATTAAAAATAGAGTACCAGATAAAAAAAAGAAAATATTTGCGAGTTCATGAATAAATTTAAGGATCAGTTCAAAAATTAACCAGATTAAAATTGATCAGAGAGATGATAATAAGTTTTAGTTATTAATCAACTTCTGTTGGGAGGTGGCCTAAGATTTTTAATTCCTTCGATAGACTACTTCGCGTTCCACAATCCCAACTATGGTGTAGTTAAGTAATCGGTGGGCTTCAATGGTCCTTCTTCTTTCGCATGCACAGAACAGATAAACGCGTATGGTTTGGTTCCAAAAAACACAACTTTAATTAAAACAAGTATATTGATTTTGATACTTATATTGCATGGAGTTAACTTAACTAAACATGAATATAAATGACCGTGCTAATTGGTGATCGAACGAGTACTGACTCTACAACTAAGCCTACGCTAATATCCCCATTTGGCCACTCACTGCTCCCGCTGATGTAACCTTTGCAAGAAATTCTCCCGTAGCAAGAGCCTTGAGAGCCCGCGGCATCATTGATGGCTCCAATTGATCGTTACTGACGGTAATAATGATGATCCTCTCGAAATTTGATCCACAATTTGGGAGGGAGAAATATTGCTCCCACTGAAGCGATTGTTTGTAACTGCCATCGCTAGCTAACAACGACAGGTTTGTATCTCGGCAGAACAATTTCCAAAACCATTTGGGGGATAATCAATCAGGGTGAGGTGATCGCATTTGATTCCAACAACTTCATCAAAGTTTTTTTTTTACATTTTCACTAGAAATATTTTGTATATGGAAATATAAATAATCGCGGTAAGAAATATGAGGTTTCGATACAGAAAAAATTATCCATTTTAACTTAAGAGAATAGATTTGACACACAAAGTTGATGAGTAAAATTAATTTGATTAAAAGGTGACAAAGTTTTATTTTATTTTTCAAGAGTGCCAATGACCAAAATCTGAAATAAGGTCTTTTTTTGTTTAAAAGTCTTCCAGTTATTAAAATAAAACGCCAAAAAAGTTCAATTGTTAAGTTTACAATAATAACTCTACAAGTTCATTATAGAAAGCTTATTCTGACAAAGTTCAGGTTGGGAAATTTGATTCATTGAGTGATTATTGAGAAACTGATGAAAATATAAATTAGGAGATCCATGTTTTGTTGTTAAAAATGAGAGCCCAAATTACATACTTATTTCGTCAAAAATTGCGCTAGAAATCGGAGCTTTAAAGTTGATGCGTTGAATCAATTTTCGAAGTTTTAAAATTATTTAAGTTGATGATTATTTCAACAATGAAGATTTCAAATAATTTAAATAACTAAAATGTTTATAGCTCAAAATTTCAAACTTTTAATATTTGGTCAATGTTTATCTTATTTACAGTTCAGATTCATAGGCTTCTAAGAAAATATGTTTTGAGATCAAAATATAGAAATTTGCAAAAACATAGACAAATTTTCTTTAAAAAAAAATCAAAAATAAAATAGTGTCTTGGCAATGGACTGTATTTTTGGCTAACTAATTAAAAAACACGCTTAATTAGCACTACTATTTTCTTCTTTATTATTCTCAACTTTTTCTCTAACATTTACTTTGGAAGGTCACGTTGGTAGGTTATTTCGCGAAAGACGACGTAAAACACGCGGATCATATTAAGCGAATGTAAACAACGGATGAAAATTCTAGAACCTTCCACAAAGAATCCAACGGAATAAAATGTTTAGGTGTCTCTGGATCTTTCTTGAGCGCCGCCCTTCTGGATCTTTCTGGAATTATTTAAGCATGAATTGTTATGGCTTGAACAAGGAGTATTGCTTTTCGAAAATTGGAAAAACTATTTTTTAGAGATGTACCGAATATTCGGTTGGCCGAATATTCGGCGCCGAATACCGCCAAAAAACCGTTAAGCCGAATATTCGGCTCACCGAATAGTTGAGCTAAGTATTCGGCCGAATAGGCCGAATAGGCCGAATATTTATTTTCTCAAATTTATACAATAACAGAATTTTCAAAAAATTTCAACAAATATTGGATAAATTATATAATGTGCAAAGTATTGTTGAGAAAGCTCCAAACTCACTAAAAACTCATGATTTTAGTGAATCAACTTAGATATATCCGTGTATTTTTCACTGTAGCTGTTAGCTTTATATTTTGATTATCGTTATTCGAAACTTTCTCGATGCATCCAGGTTTGCCCATTAATCCATTGAAGAATTCGAGAAAAGTCAAAACTGACCTTGATAGCCAAAATTTTTAAAAAAATTCTTTCCGGATTTTACTAGGGTTTATTCAGATAAT